>NC_056741.1:1273072335-1273179835 GCF_019279795.1 Protopterus annectens | reverse complement strand
TCAACACTCAACTCCTGCCCATGAGGGGATGAGCTAATTATCCTCTCACCTTCACCAGGTAACAGCTAGGTCATAGGGTATTCCCTGTTCCCTTACAGAATTAGTCTGTCTTTCTCTTTTCTTCAGGAGAATAAATGAATTAATTGTGCCCCAGTAGGGGTGCTTTTGCAGAGATCATGCAAGCCCCTACAAAAAAAAAAGTAATGGTTGGGGCCTCTTGGATTCCATAAGAAACTTTATAATACAATGCCAAGAGTTGAGTTATGAGAGCAAAGTGAACCAGTCATCTGTGCTGAAATTGAAGTTGACCTAAGAGGATTCTAATACATCTAAATCAGATAAGCTGCCAAAAAGAAGAAGCATATCTGACCATATTTTTTGTTACTGCCTGCTGACTCCATTGGGCATAGAGTTAAATCTGTGGCTATGAGTCACATGACACACGAACAGCTAACAACCCTCCTACCTGTCAAAATAATGAAGGGAAGGTAGTATTGAGTGTTGAATCCGTCATTATGTAAGGTGGGGAGGATATCCAGATTACTGCTGTGACAGCCCTTATTGGATAGAGAAGTGTATGACATGGCATTTGTGGGTGAGGTATCTGTGCCTCACTTGATTCCTTCTCTATAAGGCAGCCTTCATGAGGCATGTATGGGAGAAGTGTATAGCATGGCATGTATGGGTCAGGTCAGGTATGTGTGGTGCACTCTTACATACCCTGTCTACATGGTAGCCTTCCTAGAGCATGTACGGGAGAAATGTATGGGGCAGGTAAGTGTTCTGCACTCTATCCCTTGTCTACATGGCAGCCTTCATGGGTCATATATAGGAAAATTGCTTGGGGCAGATATGTTCCCTGCACTCTGCCCTGTCTACATGGCAGTCTTCATGGGGCATGTACTGGAGAAGTATAAGGGGCAGGTATGTGTTCTGCACTCTGTACCCTCTCTACATGGCAGTCTTCATGGGGCATGTATGGGAGAAGTGTAAGGGGCGGGTATGTGTTCTGCACTCTATGCCCTGTCTACATGGCAGTCTTCATGGGGCATGTATGGGAGAAGTGTAAGGGGCGGGTATGTGTTCTGCACTCTATGCCCTGTCTACATAGTAGTCTTCATGGGGCATGTATGGGAGAAGTGTAAGGGGCAGGTATGTGTTCTGCACTCTATGCTCTGTCTACATGGTAGCCTTCATGGGGCATGTACTGGAGAAGTATAAGGGGCAGGTATGTGTTCTGCACTCTGTGCCCTCTCTACATGGCAGTCTTCATGGGACATGTATGGGAGAAGTGTAAGGGGCGGGTAAGTGTTCTGCACTCTATGCCCTGTCTACATAGTAGTCTTCATGGGGCATGTATGGGAGAAGTGTAAAGGGCAGGTATGTGTTCTGCACTCCATGCTCTGTCTACATGGTAGCCTTCATGTACATTAAAAAAAAAGAAACATTAAAAAATGAGAATATTCTTTAACAGACACTTTTCTTATTGTTTATTTGTAGGAACTTTTTCCTTCATTTCTGTTTTGTCTTGGAGAGCATAGTAAACAATGCAGGGATAAGTAAGATTGCCGTAGTACAAGTAACAAAATATGGCTTACTGGCTACTTTTCTGATTTAGAAATTGACTGTTGGCATTATACAATGTTAAATGGCAGCCAACAGTATGTTCTATAACATGCAAGTACTAAATGTATATGTGATTAGCTCTTAAAGGTCATGTAAAACAAGGGGAAGTTGAAATATTAAAAAAATTCTTCTTCTGGCTTTTCCCGGTTAGGGGTCGCCACAGTGGATCATCTGTCCGCTCATGATTGGCAATGGAGTTTTATAGTGTCGAGTTGACAACCCGGCGCCCAACCTACCACAGAAGGCGCACACACTCACACACTCCCACCTAGGGCCAATTTAGAGTATCCAATCCACCTACTGCATGTCTTTGGGAGGAAACTGGAGCACCTGGAGGAAACCCACATGACCACAGGGAGGACATGCAGACTCCGCACAGAAGGTACCCCAGCTGAGAATCGAACTGGAGAACCTCTTGCTGTGAGGCAGCAACACTAACCGCTGCACCACCGTGGCCGCCCTTGAAATATTAAAAAAATGTTCATAGTATAATAAGTATAATTCCTCCTGGAAAGAGGGATGTATTCTCCCGCAACTCTCACACCCTGCCACTCAGAAGTAAATTATTGCAAATATTCCTCCTCTCACGGGTACCATATCTATATTATCCCATGTCTAGAATTTGGAAAACCCAGTTGGGAACACTTGACTGAGTGTTGATCTTGCAAAGGAATTTCCCAGAAATTACTTTCAGTGACTTTGGACTTTCCTTTCTCTTTCTCCTCTGCTTAGAGTAAACATACATAAGCTTGGGGGGTCCCTCATACCCCTGAAAAAAATGCCTTACATCAAACTTTACTGAAAGTGGCTTCAGCAAAATTCCTTTGGGGACTGTTTGTTTAATGCGCAGTTATTTTGCTGACATGACTATCAAGTTTATCTGTAACATTAATTCATCATTACCCTGTTCAGTTTATGTAAATTGCACTTATTTTCCACAATTTAATACGACAAAAACTAAATGCTTGTAAGCATTGCAGTTTACTCTAAAACTGTAAGCATCATAATTGCAGTTTTAACCAAACTATATATTTAAAAAAAAGAGGGACAACACACACACATACACACACACGCACACACACGCACAATCACACACACACACACACACACACACACACACACACACACACACACACACACACACACACACACTACTCTATTGCAATTTTTGCAATGCAGTTTTCATTATGAAAGGATAAAGTCCCAACTGGACACATACACTGAATTTGCTGCCACTAATGGACAACATAACTCTATGGTAACAGCCCTCTTTTATTATTTTACTTCCAGCTCGAATGTTTGTTAAATGTTCCAGTCATATGAATACCAATTAAACAATTATGATGGTTCATTACTCACATCACTCAAAAAATAATAAATAAATACGTAGAATTAAAAAATAAATCTTTAGAATGCATGCTATACTAGCTATACTGCCTGGCAGGGCTGCAAATTATGATTTGAATTTACTCCCTTCTCACCTGAAAGTTTTATTCTGAGAATGATCAAAGCCCTCGGGATCACACCTGGCCGTAGGCTGTGAATCTCATTAATTTCCACTATGCTGAAAAATGTTCTTTGTGCTATGCATTTAAAACTTCCACCAAACTACTGAAAGCACCTAGCTTTACAAACCAACATTTATTTTAGCAAACACAATCTTGCATTTTTAAACTTTTTGTTTTAATACTACACTAATGTTCCAAAGATTTCTTCATTCTGCCTCAGCTGAAACTCTTTGACACTTGCAGCTAGCAATTTACTGAGAAAGCAAAATGCTATAAAGCAGCATGTTTACTTATCTTACAACAGATCGTGATGCCATATACAACATAAACCAGAAGTTATCCGTCACTTGAACTGAAATGCATTGATTAGGCAAACTAGAACTTTTTTATGAAGGTATATTTTGCCTTAATATATAAAGAAATATGCAGATTAAATGCAGATTGCCAGCTAAACTGTAGAATATAGTCTTGTTTGTTAAAGTTTTGATAAGATGTCAGCCATTATTTCACATGTTCAAAGGTGTTTACTAGGTTAAGATCACAAGGGCCTTTTTAAGCCTAGCCATACATCCCAAATTTCTGGCAAGTTCTCATACCCTTGATAAGTGTAAGAAATGGCTTGGGAGTTGAAACATTTACAAGCAGGGGCCTGGGAAAAGAACAATTTACAAGTTGCCTGTGTCTATTAGAGAATGAAGTACCAAACCAGGGATGAATTTCCTGTTCCCCATTAAGCAGTTTCTGATGTGAGATGGTGTTGAAAGTTTAGACATACTGAAAACAATGGAGGATGTAAGTTGCCCAGAATTTCAAATTTGATTGAGTTTAAAGCTGACAAGTGCTGTAGTGGTGCTGTGACTAGGTCTAAAACCATGCTGAGATGAGGCTAGGAGATTACTTTTTGTTAGGTAATCAAATAGTGGTGGGTGGATGCATTTTTCAAGGCTTTTCAAGCTAAAGGGGAAAGTATGGCCATTGGACAGTAGTTAGTGAAATATGTGGATGTTCCACCCTTATGCAGAGGTATGATGTAAGAGACTTTCCACAGCTTGGGAATATACTGTCCTTTTATAGATCGGTTTATAAGGATGGATATGGGGAAGGTGATGGCTTCTGATGCTAATTTAAGGAATTCATTAGGGAGATGGTCATCTGTGAGTGATAATGGCTTTAGTTTGGTCAGGAGTTTCTTTATCATATTAGTTTGGATTGGTTTTATTAAGAAAGAATTAGGCCATCTGTTGTATGTGTAGTTATGGATAGTGGAGAAGTAGATTCCATTTTTATTAGTGATAGGATGGAATTGATAAAATGAGAGTTGAGCTGGGTAGCTATGTTTATGGTAGTTTCTGTTGTGGATCGGGCTGGAGTGCAAGTGTGGCCTGGTTTTAATAAGAGGATGATGGCTTTCCAAAATTTCTGAGGCTTGTTGTGATGTTTATTTTGCAGAGTAGTGTGGAAAGTTTTTCTTGTCCTGCCTAATTTGTTTTTTTTTTTATCAAGGTTTCACATCTGGCAATATTGTAAGAGGAGTGTTGCATTTTTTATTCTTGATATTGGGTCCAGGTATTGTCTTTTAATTTTAGGATTTTTATGGCTTCATTGGAGAGCTAAGGTGTTTGTTTCGATTTAATATGGATTTTTCTGATGAGGACTATGCTGTTAAGGATATGGATGAATTTGTCATTAAAGTACTGTACGGCTATGTCTAGGGAAAGGTGTTTTAGTGGGGTCCAGTTACAGTTTTGCAGGAGAGTTTTAAAGATATCTGGAGAGAAGTGCTTCTTACTGTGAATGTATTTGTAGACAAAGATTTTAGAGGTGGTATTGTGCTCCCTGTATATGTAAGTGGGTAGGTGGTCACTTAGCTTGTCAGGGAGACAACCATGTTGGCTGTAGAGAGAGTGTTTATTTGTGAGAACCCAGTCTAGTATTGAATGTTTATTACTATGTTTGTCCACCCTTGTAGGGGATTGAATTAGTTGTGATAACCCATGTAAGTTTATAAAATTGGTGGGATTGTTGGAGGAGATGATTGGCTAGTCAATGTTGAAGTCACGTAATATTATGGTTTCCAGAGTGTAAGATGTAGAGTACCAGTGAAGTAGGTCTTCAATGGTGGAAGGGTTATTGCCAGGGGGAATGTAAATGGCTCTAATAATAAGATGCCTGTTGTGGTTAATTTGAAGGCAGGAGATTAGAATTTCACTATTTCTGGAGATGGGTGGGTTGTTGGCCAGTCTCTCAGATTTGAGATTATCTTTTCTAGATTATGGTAATACCACCACCTTTTTTATTGATTCTATCTTGTCACAGGATGCTGCACCCAGGGGTTGTAATTCCAGTGTCCTATGTGTGTGGTTTGAGCCAGGTTTCCATGAGTATAACTATATCTGGGGAGCATGATGAAGAGTTGCATGGAATTATGATATTTTGTTTAGGATGGTTCATGTTTAGGATAAACAGGTTTGAGATTTTCTGAGGGTGTGTGTTAAGTTCGTAGTATGTGTAGTTAGATGGGAGTGAGCTGGTAGTGATGGGGCTTGGGGGCTGGGATTGGGGTGAATGTCCCCACTTTGTTTCATATGTGCTGAGTTAACTGGGAATAGATGGATAAGCTTAGAAGGTAGCTTAGTAGTTATGAGTAATAGGGTAATTTTTTGTTAGTGTAGATGCATTTGTAAGGGAGAAGATAGATGGTGCTATTGAAGAGGTGGGGTGTAATAATAAAGTTGGGGACAGGGTGGAATAGGGGGATGAGAGTGGATTAATTGGGGAGTAGCGGGTGGGGATAAGATGGATGTGATATGCAGTAAAGAAGTAAGTGGAGGTGAGCAAGATTCATAGTGTTAAGTGTTGAAGTAGCATTGTGTGAGGTTAGTGTATTACTTATCTTCCTGGGAGATGGTAGCAGCTTGTATAGCAGTGAGTACTAGAATGAGAAGGAGGGGCTGGGATAAAGTGAAATGATTTGTTAAGTGGACGATGATAAAGCAGGTGTGATGTGATTGGAAGACTTGGAGGTAGGTCTGGCCTGTGGATAGGTAGAAACCTAAAGATAATGGGGGTGTGTGGGAATGGGGATAGGTTAGGGGAGAGGAGTGAGCCCAAGCATAGTGAGCTGGCCCTGGTCCCCTATCTAGCAACCAGAAACAATCAGCAAGGTAAATTATGTGAACAGTAAAGAACTGCAAGAGGGAAAATGGTATGGACTGTAGTAAAAGGCAATTTGCAGTAGTAGAAGTGCAAGTGAAAAAATAGGTTTAGAGAGGTGGAGATAGTACAGCAGATTAGGGAAGTTCAGTAAGTCAAGTACAGGGGTTATTTACTTATTTATTTATTTTATTTATTTGACATTCTTTAACCGAGTTGGTCCAACTGAGCCAGAAGCCCATTTTCAGTGGAGACCCGAGGAAAAACGCTCTGAAGTTATACAGACCAAGAAGCAATAATATAAGCATGAAAAATATTTAAATGTACAGTAAAAAAAATGAAAAAAAAAATTGTACTTTATACATACTGGTAAAAGAGCGAATAATTTTCTTTTTATAAGAAGCATGGTGATATTAGATGAGAGAGGAGAGGAACGAAAAACGGTGTTAGTATATGACATGTCTTCAAGAGAGTATATAAACGGTTGAGCTAAAAATGATAAAAAAGAGAGGATATTAAGAGTAAAACTTAATATATACATATTTACAAGTGATGTAGTAGCCTAGTTTATGGAGCTACAGTCAAATAAACAGTGTGTTTAGAGAAAAAATGTGAGTAATGTTTGTGTACAGGACAGAGGAGATGGTGTGTACAGGATTAGGTAGGGTCATGACAGGGGCAAGACTTTGTATTAAGTAGGAGTAGTTTTAGCTCCTTTTTGAAGTGCTTGGGGTGGGAGATGTTTCTTATGTATGAGGGGAGTTGTTTACTGCCTGGAAGCTTGAGGATAGGAGGCAATCAGGAAGGGAGAGATAGACTAGAGCAGAAAGAGGTAATATATGAGGAAGCCATATGTTAGAACTCAGCAACAGAAAAATGTAACAAGCCATTTTAGGTTGTACATACATTATACTCAGAGAGACAAAAACTCCTATGTGTGAGGTTAGGACATCCACTGGGAGATAGGTGAAGCTTTCCCTTGGGCTAGAGCACGTCTGTTGGACGCTAAAGGCATGACCACTAACAGTGAGAGGTCAGAGAGGGAAGTAATTCATTAAACTTAAAGAGACAAAAACTCCTGTGTATGAGGTAAGGACATCCACCAGGAGATAGGTGAAGCTTTCACTTGAATTGAGTTAGGGAGAAACTTTGCTCCACATGGATGGGGAGTCTATTCCAGACAAGGGGTAGTCTCTGGGATACATAATCGCCTCTCCAGCAGGTCCTATTTATATCATAGGCAAGATTTTAAGTCTGTAGAATGGATAATTCTAGTACTGTTTGTTTTGTGGATGTGCAGGAGGTCCATCAGAGTGGGGTCTGACAATGCTCTGTACGCTAGCTATAGATCTCCCCTCAATAGCTGTAGGAGACAGAATACAAGGATAGGGCCTTGAGGTGGCCTGCATTGGACATTATACTTACACCCTGTATTCCTTTAGTGAGGAACCTCTATGGACGTTCCAGTTGTTACTAATGGCAAAGAGACATGTCTGTCGGTCTCACTGTATCTATATTTATACAGCAATATTTTTTCTTCTAGGAACTATAGAACTAAGAAATCAAATAAGGTTTTGTACCATTCTTCTATTATTCCCAAGCTAGTGTTTGAAACTAGTAACAGGAATTGATTTCATCTGCCTTTTTAATGCTGAAAATAAATCATTAATATAAGTCTGTTATTTACACCTCCCTTAACACTTGAGGTTTGTGTTCACCATTCTTAAACCATTATTGGTCTTGGGTTCTGTAATACTGAGTATCTTTACAGGTAACACACTATGGATTTTCTCTTTCTTGCTCTCCTACCAGATTACTCATTGCCACACTAGATACTGTGATGACATGACAACAACAACAACAAACATCTAAAAGGTGAAGATGTAACAGATACTGCATATATGTTCTATGATATATAGTATGACTGTTTTACTAAGTACATATTAAGGAGTCCGAAATATGTGAATAAGAAAACAAAAAGCCAACCACTGTGGTGTAGTCACAAAATACTGCAATTGTCTAACAGGAAAACAAGGCACAATCATGCATGTAAGAAAGTATCAAAGAAGTACTCATTAAACAAAAGAGAATACTTTTACAACTAATGACTGACAAAAAGATGAGAGTGCTGACTCACTGAGATGAACTGATTAATATGAAGGACAGATACAAGTCCTTTAATAACTGTGGCACAGGTTCTGAGATGCTCCCTCACTGATAAGTTGTTGTGCTGCAGGCTGCACCAAAGATGCAGAAGTGACAACCATGATGTTTGGAAACATGACAAGACAAGTCCATACAAACAGTGGCCATGATGTAGTGGTTAAGTGTTGTGACTGTAGTCTACAGTGTCCTTGGTTCAAGACTTGCAAGGACTGTTCATTTTGGGTGGGAGGATGGCATAATGGATAAGGTGTTTACCTGGAAAACATAAGGTGCAGAGTTTGATTCTCATGTGGAATAATTGGATAGGCTTAAAATGGCCCACAAGGGGCAGTTAGCCTAGTACTAACCTATGAACCTATAATGTTTAGTGCTTGTTGCAAGAAGGAGAAACAATGGAGCATAGCAAAACAGTATTGTGTTCAGTTCCATCCAACAACACATTGAGAAATGTGTGAAGAGCAACACCCAGGGTTGTGCAGGACTGGTAGTGTGAATGGCACTGCAGTCCCAAAATGTAAGACAGGACAACAAGACTTGGGGTATTTACTACTGCAGGAGATACACAACACAGCTTCCGTGTAGGCTTTAATTAAGATAAACTACAGCACGGTGGCAAGGAGATTACTAGTGTAGGCAATGGAACAACCCTACAGCACGATGGCAAGGAGATTACTAGTGTAGGCAATGGAACAACCCTACAGCACAATGGCAAGGAGATTACTAGTGTAGGCAATGGAATAACCCTACAGCACAATGGCAAGGAGATTACTAGTGTAGGCAATGGAAGAACCCTACAGCACAGTAGCAATGAGATTACTAGTGTAGGCAATGGAGCGACCAGATTTCTGTCTGTGGCCTGCATTCATGCAGCAGCAAAGCATTTGAGGAGAGGTTTACTATTATATCTAGGCACTGTGCAGCCTATATTACAGTGGTGCAATAGGGTCTCACAGGATTATACCTTGTCATGCTAAGGTACTCAGGATATTTAGAGTAACAGCCTCAGCACATTATAGGATGCAGAACACAGCACCAACATGGTGTAACCTACTTTACAATGATTTAACACAAATGTACATCTACACATAGCTATAAAAACAGCATTACCTGTCCTAGTTTCTGTTTACTGGTTGTTTTAGGTTGTCTATGGTATTTTGGGTATGTATATGTCCTCGTTTTTTATTTGTAGTATATAACATTTTACTTAATTTTTAGAGAGCAGCATAAATATAGTAGATCAGGTATTTTAAAGTAGTGCCAATAATGCACCAAGTATGTAGATAAACTTTTGCACTTTTGATGACACAAAAATAATGTAGATAAAATTCAGGCAATGTACTAAGAGTGTAGACAAAACATATCTTCAGATGCTTTATCTGTGCTCTACCATATTTGTGTTTGTGTGGTTATATGTGTTTGTGGAAAAAGCTGATCTGGATGGTACTAAATCTGTACCACAGACAGAATCACAATGTGTGCTTCCATAAGAGACCAGTTTTCTGATGATCTGTAGCTGTCAAGCTGTGTTTTTCTTTTTTTAATTGTATTTATTTTGAGTAAAAGACCAACTTCTGCTTTGAAACCTT
Source organism: Protopterus annectens (assembly GCF_019279795.1). NCBI lineage: Eukaryota > Metazoa > Chordata > Ceratodontiformes > Protopteridae > Protopterus > Protopterus annectens. The sequence goes on along the minus strand of NC_056741.1, from coordinate 1,273,169,796 downwards.
GATTGTTTTGTTCCAGTGTGTCAGAACACATTTTTTGCACCTATCATTGCTGTTTCTGAATTGTGTAGCTCCTTTGTATATGTATTGCATAACAACTGTATATTTGTGTAATAACATTGCTGCTGCAGTAGTTACATGTGTTCCTTTTTTAGTAGAAAGTGACATTTTCCCTGCAGTTTGCAATGCATTTGCTACATGCAGTACAGACCATGTGAACCTGTCTCTGGGATAACAAATTAAAAATATAATGTGATATTGCAACATCCTAATCAGAGAGGGAGAACCACTCTGAAGATTTTTCAAACCAGTTCTGTTCAAACTTTCAGTAAGTGAAAAGGGATTTATTGAAAAGAGATAAACAGGAGGATATAGAAGGTTGTTAATTGCTAAAGAACACATTATTGATACACTTAAAATATTTGCTTTGCAATTTTACCATGGTCATATAACATTCTGTAAAATATTTAACAAATATAGAAAGGATGAGAAGCTTTGTTCAGCCAAAATACACTGTTCAATAAAATCTGTTCAGAAACATTCTTGAATCTGGAAGTATGCCATAATAATCTCTGTCCAGAAGGGCAAACCTTAATTAGATTTTCATAACTTTTCATCAGTAAGTAAACTCCTTTTGTGATACATTTTGTAAGCTAGCTTAACTCCTTATTTAAAAATGAACTGTAAATTCAGATTAGATCAAGAACAATATGGCTAGGATCCTGAGTTGCATAGCGCATATTACAGCTCTCTTCTCAGGAGGATTAAACAGTGGATTATGCATGAGTGATACAATGACTGCTGTGTCATTATAGATGTCCAAAGGCAGCAGTCTGTAGTGGGACTGTTCTATTTCTCGCAAACTCCACATGCAAATGTGGCAGTCTGGGGTGCCTAATGTAATTCAGCCATGTGCTGTACCCCATAAATTTTTACTGGCATCAAAATTGCACAGTAGAGTGGTTTATCTACACCCATTATTTCCTTTAACAAGCATGGGGCTGTTAGCATCATATGGGGTAAGTACTGTGAACCAGTCTCCGCACGCATGTGTGTGTGTGTGTGTGTGTGTGTGTGTGTGTGTGTGTGGGGACATGATTGCAGTTGTCTGGGTGTGTGTGTGTGTGTGTGTGTGTGTGTGTGTGTGTGTGTGTGTGTGTGTGTAGGGACATGATTGCAGTTGTCTGGGTGTGTGTGAATGTGTATGAATGTTTTTTGTGTGTGTGTGTGTGTGTGTGTGTGTGTGTGTGTGTGTGTGTGTGTGTGTGTGTGTGTGTGTGCATCTGCTAGTACGTGCTGATTCAGTCTCATGACATGGATTGAAAGGGGGTAACTCTAACACAGTTACCTCTAATGGCACTCCTGTTTAGTTCAGATATATTATAATGAGATGCCCAACAGACATAATATAATAATAACATAGAAACAAACACTCAAAAGCTGTAAGGAGCTGATAAATTCTTTCTTAGTACCTTAGCATAACATTTCACTAAGACTCAACATTTTGTGCTGCTATTACACGTTACTGTTTAAATACCGATTTTCATTAAACAATCAAATTCTTAAAAAAAATATGTATTTTAGAGGACTGATGTAATAAAATATGTTGGTTCACAACATCAACATTTAAACATCTGGGGAGCAAAATATTATATTTTACGATTAATTTTGTTTTAACAAATATTCGCATTTATTTTTTACCTTGGGTAAATGACCTGTCTCTAAAAGCAAAAGTTTTGGCCCATTCCTTCATTATTATATTGTCCTTTCATCTGAAGAGCAATACTATTTGTGGGTTGTTTATTTGTAACATCTATAATATGTTCCTGAATTCTAAACTTAACCCTACATTTTGTCTCACATGTATAATATCAACTAGATGGACTGTCGCATTTTACACCATAAATGCCCATAGACCTCTGGCAAGTAAAACATTGTCTACCCTTCAGCAATTTACAATTACTTTTAATTTCTTTGACTTTGAAAGCCTTCCCACAGTCATTACACCTTCAACAAGAATATTTGATACACTTTGTGTTATATTAGGAGTCATTTTATAAGATAAAATCACATCTTAGCTCAAAGGATGCTTATTGGAAAAGGGTTAAATCCTACTAAGGCAGCAGGAATAAAAAAAAAGTATATATATTCCAATTTTTTTTTAACTAGCCTATGAACATTATGAGAAAAATGTTATCAACTTCAATATACAAAAATGTTTATTTTAACCATTCCAATTACATCTTCCTGATGATTTTCTGTTACCCATCCACAACCAACCCTCCTGCATGTTACATCAGCCCTTCACCTGTAATACTCTCATCCCGGCTTCATTGAAAACATTGTAGTATACCCTCTTTCATTTAATCTAACAATGAGATCAGATATTCCCACTTCTCAATCTTCCAACTTAACCAAATTCCTAAAAATCCTAAAAAATGTATCTTCCTGGTGGGGAAGATGTTAAATGCCTAGGCCTAGGATGTGGACTACTAACATGCAAAAAGTGCAGTATTATCATGTCCGTAAATCACCAAATATCACAGTCACACTATTGGACAGTGTTGGAGATCATATGTCTATGAATGCCAGGGATGAGGTTTTTCATAAATGCTTTATTCCATGCAGTGTTCCCTCAATTATCTATTGTATGATTCCAGTTAGTCTCATTAGGGGTACTCTGTAATTATTAACCATGAGATGGGTAAGGCCAGTCTAATGCCAAATGCATAGATTAATTCAAGCACCAAAAGGGAAATTGTCTAGACTTGAATGGCTAACAAGGGCCTTGTACTTACCTATGACTTTATCAAAGAAAGCTTCTGCTTGTTAAACATTTGAGGCATTTTTTGTATAAGCTTCTGTTTCCACAGATTAATGTTTGTCATAACACACCTGGACCTAGCAAAGACATTCTGTTTCATACCACTTTGATGATGCTCTAGAAGGTCAGGTATAAAAAAATAACAATAAAAGACTAGTAGGCTCCATGAAAGGAAATAAGAGAGTGAAACAAGTGGGTGAAGAATCAATAGTCTGTCAGGAGTAGAGTGCTGCACAGATCAGTAATGTGACCATTTTTGTTGTGTAGCAGTTTTGTAGCCATAGTATATAGAAATCATGTGTGGTTAACTGCACGTGCAGACCTCGGTGACACAAAGTATATTGACATCACAAGCTAATTCACGTGCACTTTAAGTATTTTTAAGCAAAGTTAAATGGGTGGTTCTTGAGCAATATCTTTTATTTAAATGTGTAACAAGTACGTTATGATAACATGAAATAAGAGATTGGTTAGCAATGGATGAGAGTACGTATATGTTTAAATAAAACTGTTAAAATGTCAGTGAATACCAGGGATCTGGAATCATGTATCAGCACAGATCACCTTTGTCAATAAAGTAGCCCATGTTCTGAGATACTTGTTTGAGGGGATAATAGATTTGATTCTTTAAAAATGTGCCAGTAAGTCAGCATATAGCCAGTTCCCCTGAATAAGTGTCGGCTAAGGCCACTTATGGAGAATAATGTGCCTTCTGGTTCTTATCTGACAGAACACTTACAGGTTATTAAGAAGAGAAGTATTAGGTATTCTTGCATTGTCAGATCCATTTATCTTTGAATTTCTGTGTCTAATTATATACTTTTGCCTGAACTACATTGCCCATGAGGTTAACACAAACTTTGGTAATCTGTTAAAAGTATATTAATTAAAAAAATCATTGCAAAGTGGTAGATTTGCAACCCGGTGACTTCCAACACTTTGTGCTAAATTGTTAGCACACATTTGGAAAAAAACTATATTCTGACTGAATTCAGGAGGGGCTATGGAAAACAAAGTGAATTTTGGCAAAGTGTGATTCTCCGAATTCGGTTAGTTAAATCTTTTCTTCGTGGAAAGCACCCCTTCAAGAATATTTGACCTAGTCCATAGTTCTGTAACCTTTTAAATTTAGGTGGGAGGATGCACAGATGTCTGTCTCACAAAATAGGGATGGGTTCCATCCTTCTATGCTCCATTGGTTATTAGTGACCAAATATTTTGGTTATGAGGATTTGGATAATTGGTCTTTGTTTCATTATACAAGAGTGTGATGTGGAATACAAATATGACTTGACAGCAGCCCTGAGGTCTTGGGAGCTAAATGCTCTGTGCTTAATCACTTGCAATGAATCTTTGATGTCTAGCTACAGCTATTGTATCATTAAAAAAGAGTCTTATATAACAAACAGTGCACATTTTAGTCAACGAAGACTGATATTCTCTTTAGTGTAATATTTCTTGTCATAATAATAATAATAATAATAATAAATCATTATTGCAAGTTTCAAAAATGATGTTTAGATTTGTGTGGGTACAAAGACTAGAGACAGTACTAGTAACCCTTTTCAAAATGTTTTCACAATGCTGTCAGAATGCGGAGACTGATTTAGTGAAAACCTGGACTTGTGCATACTAAGTCCCAGACTGACATTTCCTAGAATATTCCCTTTTCTTGGAAGTATGGTGATCTTGGAGTTGGTATATGCAAGTTCTGAGGGAAGGGAGCATGCCTCCCATATTGGGGGTGCCGGGAGGTTTTTCTCCCTGCAAAAAAACAAGCGTTATGGTAAAAAGCAATGTTTGATATTTGCTCTTCTCCTTAATCTTTATTTTGCCTAATTTTGGGACTTGACATTGTCAGTCTTGATATTTCAGTGGTGAGACGAGGGTACCAGCTCTTCAAATGCACAATGCAGGCTAGCACTAATACTGCACTGTTCCAACCAAGCAAATGTTGACAGATAACTACTTTCTGCCCTTCCTTCTGTCCTAGAACATAGGGAAATCCCAACTGTGACTCTCATGACACAGCCCTACATCAGCATGAACATCTCTTCAGCCACTGCATTTATAACTGCACTATTTTCCTTTGAAATTGAAAGGCAGCATGATGGCAAAGCACCTGAATCACTGGCATGATGGCAAAGTACCTGAATCACTGGCATGATGGCAAAGTACCTGAATCACTGGCATGATGGCAAAGTACCTGACTCATTGGCATGATGGCAAAGTACCTGAATCACTGGCATGATGGCAAAGTACCTGACTCATTGGCATGATGGCAAAGTACCTGAATCACTGGCATGATGGCAAAGTACCTGAATCACTGGCATGATGGCAAAGTACCTGACTCATTGGCATGATGGCAAAGTACCTGAATCACTGGCATGATGGCAAAGTACCTGAATCACTGGCATGATTACAAAGTACATGAATCACTGGCATGATGGCAAAGTACCTGAATCACTGGTATGATGGCAAAGTACCTGAATCACTGGCATGATGACAAAGTACATTAATCACTGGCATGATGGCAAAGTACCCGAATCACTGGCATGATAGCAAAGTACCTGAATCACTGGCATGATAGCAAAGTACCTGAATCACTGGCATGATTACAAAGTACCTGAATCACTGGCATGATTACAAAGTACCTATATCACTGGCATGATGGCAAAGTACCTGAATCACTGGCATGATGACAAAGTACCTGAATCACTGGCATGATGGCAAAGTACCTGAATCACTGGCATGATGGCAAAGTACCTGAATCACTAGCATGATTACAAAGTACCTGAATCACTGGCATGATGACAAAGTACCTGAATCATTGGCATGATGGCAAAGTACCTGAATCACTGGCATGATGGCAAAGTACCTGAATCACTGGCATGATGACAAAGTACATGAATCACTGGCATGATGACAAAGTACATGAATCACTGGCATGATAGCAAAGTACATGAATCACTGGCATGATGACAAAGTACATGAATCATTGGCATGACAGAAAAGTACTTGAATCATTGGCATGATGACAAAGTACATGAATCATTGGCATGATGGCAAAGTACCTGAATCATTAGCATGATGGCAAAGTACCTGAATCATTGGCATGACGGCAAAGTACCTGAATCATTGGCATGACAGCAAAGTACCTGAATCAGTGGCATGACAGCAAAGTACCTGAATCAGTGGCATGACAGCAAAGTACCTGAATAATTGGCATGATGGTAAAGTTCCTGAATCATTGGCATGATGACAATGAACTTGAATCATTGGCATGATGACAGAGTACATGAATCATTGGCATGACAGCAAAGTACCTGAATCAGTGGCATGACAGCAAAGTACCTGAATCATTGGCATGACGGCAAAGTACCTGAATCACTGGCATGATGACAAAGTACCTGAATCAGTGGCATGACAGCAAAGTACCTGAATAATTGGCATGATGGTAAAGTTCCTGAATCATTGGGATGATAACAAAGTACCTGAATTGTTAGCATGACAACAAAGTAACGGAATCATTGGCATGATAACAAAGTACCTGAATTGTTGGCATGATGACAAAGTACCTGAATTATTGGGATGATGACAAAGTACCTGAATCATTGGCTCCACAGCTGAAGGTTGCATTTCATGCTCACTACATATCATCTCCTTCATTGCCCTTCTTGTAAAGGTTTTAAAACATTTTGGGATCCAAGCTACACTCCACCTAGGTATTACTGAACAGTATCTACTAGACTCTTGCCTTCTAAAAAGGAGTCATTATAAAGAAATATTATATAACAAAGATAGTTAGCTGTAAATTATAAAGTCCTTAGCTGTTTAAATGCATTAACTATGTTATAAGTTCTTTCTATATGATTTGTTTCAGCTGTTTCACATGCATCCTGTTGCAGTTGCTTTGTATATATAATTTTACAGGTTTTTTGCCTAAACTCTGTTTCATATACTTTATACATTCCCTATTACAGGCAAATTGTATTTAATCTGCTACAGGTGCTTTATAAATACTTTCTTACAGGTACTTTTGTCTATGCATTGTTACAGGTGCCTTGTATATTTTGGCAGTTGGCACAGACGAATAATTAGCAGCTTCCTGTGGTACAAGGTTCATTTCTCTCTGCTTTTATTTGCTTATTGTTTGAACTTGAAGAAGTGACCTAATCAGGCAGTGCTTTGGCGCAATTGAGAACTTGGGCTAGGTTCATTACTGTTCTCCTGGACTGCATGCCTAGTAACCATCTATGTTGCAGGTGCTTATGATTTGCATAAAATCTATATATGACCTGTTACAGGCATTTTGTATACACTCTGCTACAGGTTGCTATATTCTAATTCTTCGCATATGTTCTGTTGTAGATGTTGTATACATTCTGCTGCAGATGACTTGTAAATGCCCAATTACAGGTTCTTTGCACAGACTCAGTTATAGGTGCTTTGCAATTCACTCTGCTGTAGGTAATTTAAATACACTCTGACGCTGTCTGCATTTGTTTTATTAGACAGGATGTCATTTTTTGCAGGATTATACTGCTGTGTTCATTCATTTTGTGTAGTTGCTTTGAGCGTTGGGTAGTAGTTATTTTGAATTACCACAGAAATCACATTTTCACGTTTGACCTTGGTGCCCAAAGAGCTTAAGTGATTTGCTCAGGTTGACACAGTATCAACCCACATCTTCAGCTAACACCTTAACCAGTATACTGTGCCAGCAAAGGGACGTGTTTCCATATGAAAATTAGTTTGCAGAGATGTCGGTGCTAATCACAGATATGTGTTGCTAGAGAGAGACTTTATGAATCATCTAGACTGTAATAGCTGCAGTATTGTATTCTTTATGAATCAGTTATTGATATCTTATGCTATTTCTGTAGCTGCTTTTTTCAGGGCTGCAGTACCATGCCTTATATAGCTGAGCTTGATTGCATTATATCTTGAAAGGAATAATTCCACTTATCCACCATCCTCTCATTGAGGAAATGCAGCCTAGTATTCTATTTTCCTTTTTTCTCACTTCTCTACATGCATATATCATCATGTAATGCTTGAATACTGATAACTGTGGTGGTGGGGAGTGAAATTCTTAGATTTAGTTCTCAAAGATTATTATCCATTGTTAGTCTGATGGGTCTGCATAACTGAAAAATCAATGCATGTTTCTATGTACTCTATAAAATTATTTTTCTTCATGTATTTTAAGCAAAATGAGATTCCATTCCCAGAATGTAATTATTATGAAATAAATTCAAATGTATTTTACAGACAGGCAGATGGTGTGCTGCTTTTATGCAGATGTTCCAATCTGTAGCTCAGGTACTTGAAACTTGTAGGGTTAGAAGTTATGAGATTCACATATTGAATGGCGCTCTGCAGTCTTCCATTTTTTCTGCAAGTAGTGTACAAAACATAAATTAATTTTATACTACTGATGTACCAGGTCATATTTTTTAGTTTTTTTTTTCTTTTTCATCTGAGTTTGTATTCTTGCTGGGTTTTTTTTCATTCAAGATCTGTGCATAGAATTGTCAATCAATTTCATGTTATATTCTGAAAAGCTGCTCTATACTACCCAAAAGAATTTTTATGATAATGGCACTAAAGTGGTGACACAGTGATATAGGGGTTAGTTATGTTGTCTCAGCAGTACTGGTTTTCAAGACTGTTACCCATTTAGGATGCCTTTTTTGTCCATGTGAGCTTTTTTTCCTCATAACTTTCCATCTCTGCTCCCTGATGACCATCAGACTCTCTTTCTGTCAGCAGGCTCTTTCATTCACTGTACACTAGGATGACAACTAACTGAGAAGAATTGTCATTTAGGGTGTCAGCGAAGGCATATCATGCACTTCTGCAAATGAAGTAAACCCCTCAGGACGGCGTTGCCTCCTGTTGAAACCATCAGTCCCTTGAGGTTTCTGGACTATGTTGGGGATTAGATCACAGGCATGTGTGCCATAATGTATATGCTCCCAGGAGTGCTACAGAATCCTGCAAGCCCAAAATCCTGAGGCCAAAATCCTGAAAGTTCAAAATACTGAAAACTCAAAATCCCGAAAACACACAGGATACCAACACTTACTATATTTCAGCACAAGTACATACAGAAACATATTACCCTTCAACTATATGCAGGGGGCAAGCCCCCCTGTACCCCCCATTTGGGGGGCTGCATCCCCCACACCCCCTGCTACTTAAATATATCAACTCCGAGATTGCACTTCACTACACTAAGTGCAATCTTGGAGGTGATATATTTAAGTAGCAGGGGGTGCAGGGGAGCTTGCCCCCCTGCTTATACTTGGTGGACAGTAATATAGTTTATGCTTTATTTCTTTCTGTATGTACTTGTACTGGAATATAGTAAGTGTTGGTATCCTGTGTGTTTTCAGGATTTTGATCTCAGGATTTTGGTCTTCAGGATTTTGGGCTTTCAGGATTCTGTAGCACTCCCATGCTCCCACACACTCAGGACAAGTAGAGATAAGTCTGCAAAATCGCATCACCCCACTCATTCATGTATATAGGCACACAAGCTCTTACCAGAACTCAGGCCACCTAGGTCAATAATCAAGGCTTTATTCCTTCAAGCCAACAGAGTGGACATAGGTGAGTTTTAATAAGGTCTCTAGTTTCCTTTTTCATCACAAACACATGGTGATAGGTGACCAGGTGATCTAGTAATTGCTCTTGGATGTTTCCAGTCCATTTTGTTCGTATGCATCCAGCAAAGGACAGGTATCATAGTCAGGATCATTTCCTAATTTATGGCCACTTGCCAGCATAGGGTCTACTTTCCTGTAACTCTAAATCGAATAAAACTGATATTAAAGATGGATGGATTAGTGTAAATGAACATAAGAGCTTTCTATCATTAACTTCGTGATCTCTGCCTTGTCTTCTGAATGTAGAAGGGGAAAGCCCACAACAGTGCAATTTTTTTCACTTAGTGAATGACATTTTTCTCTTCTTTTGCAATCTTTCTCCTCATGTACTTTTCAAATGACACCATAAAATATTACTTTTGTAAACATGATGAAGCAGTGCTGTTTTGACAGCTTAGCACTGTAGGCCTTCTCAAGCCTTGTTATTTGTTATTGCTCTTGGTAATACCAACCCAAATCCTGACTGTAGGCCTTCTCAAGCCTTGTTATTTGTCATTGCTCTTGGTAATGCCAACCCAGATCCTGACTGTAGGCCTTCTCAGGCCTTGTTATTTGTCATTGCTCTTGGTAATACCAACCCAGATCCTGACTATAGACGTTCTCAAGCCTTGTTATTTGTCATTGCTCATGGTAATACCAATCCAGATCCTGACTGTAGGAGAATGCAGCATTTCACTTGTGCAAAGACTGTTTTTACACAACCTGTTGTGCTTGCTTTATTCTTTTTATTAAACACTGATATAAGATGGGCCAAATCATGTTTTCTACCTTCACACTGACACACTTAATCTGTTCTCTCCCATTTGTGTGCATGGTAGTTCCTGACTGACCACTGGACACTGCTGCTTTTATTGTATGCTTTTTCAGTTGTGTGTGGTCAGCTTGAGTGTCACAGCAAATGACTGTCCTACCTTTATTAAATCTGGCTGGTTAGTTTATGATCACTATGGGCTAAGACACATCTCCTTACAATACAGCACTTGATGTCTCTCTGGGTTGTATATTAGCTAGTATATTCAGTATATATTTAGTATATTAGCTAGTATATGGCACCACAGAGTAAGATCTGTCTATTATAGCTGTAGTTTACACAGTAGAAGAGAAAACAGTGTGCAGTGACCACTATTCCAAACAGTTTCTCTAGGACACTTCCTGAACTGATTACTTTGATAGAGTGCATCTTATGGATATAGTAACAATGAGAAAAGCATTGTGTTCTAAAAGCCTTGATGAGTATGTCAACATACGTCAATTGAAGTACAAAGTGCTTATGGACCTATTTCATCAAGGGAGGCAGGTGAAAATGTGAGACATCCTTTGCGGTGTCATGCATATGCCTGATATAAGCTGAAACACCATGACTGCAGCTATACACAAGAGTGGAATTATATGAGATGCCCAGTATGAAGCAGATCTCATGGAGTTTGTGTTGAAACCAATCCTGAATGCAAATATCTTGGAAATGAGGTGAAGTTCTTAGATATTGAATTTGGCTGCTGTTGAGGTAATGCTCAACATTATTAGGGCTAACACTTCAGACAAAAGTGAGAAAAGAAAATGTTTAAGTATGCACACAGATTTTAACATTCCAGAGTACCATTCAAGTTGTTGTACCAATTACCCCTTACTTTCATGGAACAGCAGGAAAAAGTGCAATCAGATCAGTTCACTAACCTGGCCAACAAATTAATGAAAATGAAAAAAACATGAAAGTAGCCAGACAAAGCCATGGCCCTGGAACACATTTCTCACTGCTAATCTGTTATGATATTATGATCAAATATTTGCACAGTGCAGAGTTTGCAGAAACAGAGCTGTGAGAATTTATAAAACACACAGCGTAAGGTAGGGAAAATGCAAATACTGCATCTAGAGCTTGTACCCGGTCTTTCTGCAGAATATAATTCTGGTTGTTCTGTGCAATACTTCGGTTGCAGAGATCAAGATAATTATTGTAAATGTATTAAAAACTGGAGACTCTATAAAGTAAAAACAAAAACAAACAAAATAAAGTAAATTAATGATTTGACAAGAAACAGCAAATTAGTTGAGGCCATTCCTTTACGGCAACTGTGATCCCACTCCACAAAGGCGGTGCCTCTATGGACCCTGGTAATTACCGCCCCATAAGCTTAACAAGCCTGGTCTGCAAAACTATGGAGAGGATCATAATGGAACTCATAAACAAAGACATAGGGGACTTGCAGACATTGGACCCGACCCAGTTTGGCTTTGTCAAGGGCAGATCATGCCTTTTGAACTTGGTCGACTTCTTCGAAACAGTCACCAAGACCATTGATGAGGGAAAGGCAGTCCATACAGCCTACTCGGGTATTATAGAGAAACTTACCAGCTTAAATGTAAACCCATATGTCACAAGATGGGTTGCAAACTGGCTAAAGGACAGAACCCACAGGGTTAGAGTTGCTGGCGCCATGTCCGACTCCAAGCCGGTCACAAGTGGTGTCCCACAGGGCTCAGTCCTTGGCCCCCTGTTGTTCAGCATCTACTTCTCAGAAGTACAGGCAAACATAGGAGGACTATGGCTGACAAAGATTGCAGATGACTGCAAACTGGGCACCATAGTGGAAAGTACATCGGACACAGATATCCTTCAGAGGGGTCTCACGGAAACTGATAACTGGTGCCAGAGCCATGGCCTGAAGTTAAATGCCACAAAATGTATAGTCATACCCTTCGGGAAAAACAAGGTAACCCCAAGCTACCATATAGGTGGCAATCCATTAAGCACAGAAGAGGTTATCAGGGACCTGGGGACCCAGGTTGACAGTGGCCTTTCTTTGACACTCACATTGCTAAAGTGGTTAGAAAGACCTTCTACATTGCCCACCTGATCATGAAGGGATTCACATCCAGGTCAAGTGAGGTCATTGTTCCCCTGTACTCTTCACTTATCAGACCAATGATCGAGTACAATGCCCCATTCGGGATGTATCTCACCCAACACCTGCAGCAATTGGAGAGACCCCAAAAGTTCCTCACCAAAAGGATAAAGGGACTCCAAAATCTGTCATATGCTGCCAGACTGAAGAAACTCCAGCTCTATTCAGTCGCATACCGCCTGCTCAGAGGTGACCTGTGCCTGACATACAAGGCCATGTCCAACCCGGAATTAATGGACATGCTCCACCTCAAAAAATCCAAATCTACCAGATCCACTAGAGCAAGCGACTTAAACCTTAGCACGGATATAAATAGGACATGCTGGAGGGATAGATTTGTCACCCAGAGACTCCCTATGCTGTGGAATAAAATCCCGGTCCATGTGAGGCAAGGCACCTCGCTGGCTCTGTTCAAGAGAAATCTTGACCGGTGGATGGGAGATCATAGGTTTACCCCGGGAATCATCTCTGTGTCACTGCTGGACAGAGGCACAACAAACTAATGGGCACAGTATTTTTTAACATAAGGGGTGGCGTAAGCCAGAAAACTTTGGGCTAGGCTTATAAATGCCTTAGGGCAGATAGCCTAGTATAAACCTATGAACCTATGAACCTATATATATATATATATATATATATATATATATATATATATATATATATATATTTATATATATATATATATGTGTGTGTGTGTGTGTGTGTGTGTGTGTGTGTGTATTAAAACAAACAGAAGGGCAAACTGCAATGTTAAAATTCTTCAAAACCAAAACATGATCAGCAATTGCTGATAGCAAGCATTCCCATAATCAAATATAAGTAATCCAGCAGCTTGACATGCAAAGAACCTCCAGAAAAAAAGCACAAAGCACTGTTTGCAACCTGCCAAGCACTTTTGTTTAGTTTATTTGAACTTAATCAGAGCAAATACAAACACTTTAAATCCAGTATATATATATATATATATATATATATATATATATATATATATATATATATATGTGTGTGTGTGTGTGTGTAAAACCTTCAAGGAATTAATCAGTTCAATAATTTAACTTCATTATTTAATCATCCTACTATTTTAAAGAAACAACTATATTTAAGAACAATATCTAATACTTATAAAAATAATTAAATATGTACAGGCTTTAATAAACATTTAATATTTACACATTCATTCAAACCCGGACTCTTGTTTGCCTGCAACTTAATTTCCTAATCAACTTCTTTAACTTCCAACTTATTGCTTAAATCCCCACCATATAAACAGTTAACTGCATATTCAAGGATAAAGAAAGAAACTTACAAAAACCTTGGCAGTAGATGACATGTTTACCTAATGCTTTTGTAAAGTCTGTATTTTTTTCAGCTAAAACATGCTCATAAATTCTCTTTGATAAATCTTTCTTCTGTTTTTTTTTTTCTACATAAAACCTGTCTCAGGACTAACAGGTAGCAAGGTAAACAACCATTTTTTGAATTACAGGTAAATCTTCCTCTAGCAAAACAAAAGAGTGACAGCCAACACTCAAAGCGTCCATGCTTTGAGTGCTGGCTGTCTCTTTTGTTTTGCTATGTAGTTTTGTGGCCATTTGCACTTGCCATACTTGTGGAGCTTGTTCTCTTAGGCAAATCTTCCTCTAGCCAAATCTGTTTTTGTAAATGTTTTAAAATAATATTAGACCCCTCATTTATATATCTGCAGTACTTACAGTTTTGACACTTAAAATTCTGTATTTGTTTACATTCAGAGTAACTGATGTTCTTTTGAACAAACTTTTAAAATTAGGCTCAAAATATATATAACAGGAGCGAAGTCCTTGCTTCCTAATATGATTTTCCAGTTATTGTTTACTGACTTCATAATACTATGGGCATCTAAGAAAATGGGGAGGGAAACGTTCTATAATTTACCTGATCTTTTTGTCGTGTGTGGTACTTGTTGAGCCCTGTTATAATAAAGGGAGAAAACTTAATGTCTCCTGAACTAACGACTTCAAAAATTATTTTTTCTTACTCTTTAACTAGATAGCCCCTTTCTAAAAATGCTTACACTAACTTTTATATACAATCTTCAGGTTGCACAACAGACAGGAAAAGAGAGCAATCTAACATTTAAAAACTCAGTATTTGTATGAGTTATGAAATAATAAGCTGTGAGTGAATGAAAGAATAGGTTCCCTTCTCCAGCATATACCATTTGCCCTTGGGTGTCAACGTAGTGTTCAAGGTCCATAACAGATTTTGTGCATGGTACCTAGAGGACATCCTCTCAAGGTACTCAGACCACCTGAAGTGACTGTCCTTTCAAAAATGATAAAAAGTGGGTATGCTTGCAGATCCTCTTGAATTGTCAAGCTGTGCAAACCGTCATGGTAAGTAACCCTAGCTCCCCAGTACAGGAACCTGATGCTTATCCCCAATCTTTCAGCCTCTTGGTGTTGACCCAAAGTTTATGACCATTGGTGAGCCTATGGTCACAGACTGAGAAATAACTAGACAGCTTCATTTTACCAGCTCTTGCTTCATAACAAGTGCCTGGCACAATGCCTGCAGCATTGTTAACAATGGATCATGTTAGTTAGTTCAGCCGCAGATCCATAATACTTTCCCTCGTGAACAATATGACAGATAGTTTAACTCTTCCAACTAAGTTAGCTAAGAATGGCACTGCTGGAAAAAAAAAGGAAAGACTGCCTTGTGTCTAGCAGATTATCAACAATCGTCTGAATACATGGCACAGGATAGCAGATAAAATTACACATAAATTATTAGTTACAGAACAGTTACATTTACATCAGCATGACTTTGTTCCGGGCAGCAGACAGTATGCCTGGCACATGCATGATAACAAGTTTAATGAAAATACTTGTTTTGAATAGACAAGTAACATCTGTGACAGAGGATTAAAGCAATCACCCTGAATTTATTTATTTTATTGCTTTGTGTATCTGAGGAGAGAGCCATAAGAGCAGCTTACAATTCCATTGTAGAATCTGGGGAGCAAGTTTTATGACTAGCTACATTAGCTCCAGGTAATTTGGTCACATTAATATTGATGTGACACCCCATCCCCATGTAAAAATGAGAAAAGTAGGGATGATTACATCGACAGCATTATATTATTATTATTAGCAATGATATTTTATTTATTATTTATTTGTTTCACATTTGTTAACCAGGTTAGTCCAACTGAGTTTGCAAACCCCGTTTTCAGTGGAAACCCGAGGGGTAACCCCCCCAGCAAACATAAGTAAAAATAAAGTGACAATATACAAATATTAAATAACAATCACAATACAAAATAATTGTAAAAAAGAAAAGGTTATTAACTATTTGCATTGCATTGATAGTAAGCAAGCCATTTTCAGTGGAGACCCAAGGGGAAAGAGCCCCAGCAAACATAAACAAAGATAAACATACAGGACACAAACTATTAAAAACAACATTATAAATACAAAAGTAATTATAAAGAGAAAAATAAAATAAAAAAAAATATGAACATTAAGGGTTGCACTGATAGTAGTGGACTAAAATTTACTACATATGAGAGTGAAAACAAAAAGACAATCATTGCTTAAAAGAAGGACAATATATAGACATTGATAGGAAGTGTGTGGGGGGTTAGTGTGGAGAATGGGAGGGGGCTATAGTAGGGCTATAGGAGTAGAGCTGTGGGTTTAGGAGATTAGTTTAAGCAGAAGTTACTAAAAAAGAAAGTTAGGAGATGCAACAGGTTATACAGTGGGAGAGACTAAGACTACGTGTGGTCAATGCAACAACATAATTTCAAGTTTAGTAGGTGGGATTTAAGCTCCTTTTTTAAACAAGGAAAGGCTGGATCTAATATGGACAAGGAGTTTGTTCCAATTTAGTGAGACAGAGTGTTTGTAAAGTCGTTTGTCAATATTCCTTTTGGGTTTATAAACTGAGAGAAGATGCTGATCAGCACTCTGGAGAGACCAAGGTGAAGAGTAGGGCATAACATGGGAGGTGAGAGCAGGGCAGGCAGAGGGGTTGTTGAGTATGGAAAAGATAGTGTGGATTTGCGATTGTAGGAGAAGGTGCGGAAATTCCAGCCACTGAAGTTTGTTTAGTGAGAGGCAGTGATGTGAAGAGAGTGGTTGGGTTAGAATAAATCTGGCAATTTTGTTGTATGTTTGTTCCAGTTTCTGTATTGAGGTAGTTTGGATATTGGTAAGGATGGGGGAAGCATATAGAAGACTAGGTAAGAGAAATGCCTGCACAAGAGTGCGCTTAGTGGCAGTAGTGAGGAATTTTTTGTTCCTAGATTTTGGTGTTTTTTTGATGGCCTGTTGTATTTGCAAGTTGAATTTTAGTTGGTCATCAATTATTACCCCAAGGAATTTGGTGTGTGAGGCAGGGGAGAGAGTGATGCCATCTAAGGAGGAAAGAGAAAAGTTGGATTTAAGGTGAGAGAGTGTCTGAGGTAGGAAGAGAAGGAGATGAGTTTCCTTTGAGTTATGGATTAGTTGATTGTTTCTGAGCCATTTTTCAACAGAGATAAAGGAAGTCTGTGTTAGTGAGTGTAGTTCAGAGATAGTATTGGAGATAGATAAGAGAGTAGATTCATCTGCATATTGGATTACAGATGAGAGACTGCAGGATGAATGTAGGTTGTTGGTAAAAATGTTGCAAAGGAGCGGTCCAAGTATGAAGCCTTCTGGTATTCCTGTTTGAACAGAAAGGGAGGGTGAGAAAGCCTGCTGGCATCTAACAGCTTGTTTTCTGCCAGTAAGGTAGGATTGGAACCAGCCAAGAGTAGAAGGAGAGAGGTTTAGGTCTGAGAGTTTGTTAAGAAGGATGGGATGAGACACAGTGTCGAAGGGTTTAGAGAGATCAAGAAATAGAAATGAGATGAGGAGGTTGTTGTCCCTAGCTTCTGCAACATTTTGAGTAAAGGATAGTAAGGCAGTAAAGGTACTATGTTTAGGATGGAAACCATGTAGTGAGGGGGTGAAATTTTCGTGAGTGAGATAGGACAGGAGTTGAGTATGTATACATTTTTCAAGGATCTTAGAGAGCGGTGAGAGAATAGCGATTGGTCTATAGTTAGAGGGTTCAAAAGAGTTGCCACCTATGTGCAGAGGAATGGTATAGAAGGATTTCCATAATTCTGGTACTGTAGATTCCTAAATAGAGCGGTTGATTAAGATAGATACAGGATATGCAATAGAGTCAGCAGCAATTTTCAGAAATTGTGGGGGGAATTTATCAGTGGAGGGAGAGCATAATTTTAGTTTAAGAAGCAGGGATTTTATGTATTTAGTAGAAACAGGTCACAAGGTAAAAGGATGAGAGTCAGAGGAACATAGAGGTTTAGGGGGAGGTAAGGTTGACACAGAAGAGTTGGGATGAGCAGAGTTACCAGAGGGAATGAGTTTAGAGATGCTGTCTGTGAAGTGTTTGTTGAGTAAGTCTGCAATTTCAGAGGGAGAGTGATAGGGGAAAGGCTTAGGGATGGTAGGAGAGCCAGTGTGGAACAGGGAGTTGATAGTAATCCAGACTTTTTGGGGGTCATTTGCGAGCTTTGAAATTTAGTGAAATATTGGCATTTATCCAAAATAATACATTTTTTACAAGATTTCTGAGTTGCTTATAACATTGGAGAAAGGTGGAAGTTTTAGTGGTTTGCCATTTTCTCCATAGAGCATCTCTTTCATGCATCAAAGCATGAGTAGTTTTGGAGAGCCAGGGTGCAAAATTAGATTTGGTTCTGATTTTGCGAGTTGGACAAGAGAGTTAAGGACATCGAGGAAAATGTGATTGAATTTAGTAACAGCATTGGTGCAGTGGTAGCGTTGTTGCCTCACAGCAAGAGGTTCTCCTGTTCGATTCTCGGCTGGAGTGCAGGGAGTGCCTTCTATGTGGAGTCTGCATGTCCCCCCCCCACGGTTGGGTGGGCATTCGAAAGACATTCGTAAATGGGCGTGCCTTCGTTGAAGGTTGAACATCGAGCTGGCACCTCGGCATTCGTGAAACTCTACTGCCAATCATTAGTGGACCGGAGTTCCGCTGGGGCGACCCGTAACCGGGAAAAGCCGAAAGACAAACAACAACATCATTGAGCAGGAAAGCTTTTAGGGAAGATATCAAACAAGATCAGTCCGGGATGGAGATAGGAGGACCCCACAACTGCATGATGAGAACCACTTTTACAGCCATTGTGTCTGTTAACCCCAGGAAGGTGTAGTCGGTTTCAGTACCACACACCTACAATAATGGAAGGATAAGCTCTTGATATACGTATTCATCTCAGGAGTTAAGGAAACTCTCTTGTGCAGACAAGTTCCCTGACATATGGTGGAGAAGGCTAAAGCTCGGAGTTATTACTCAGCTGCTTCCTGTTCCAGAGGTACAGGGATTGAATCTGTCAACATGCTGCGTGGTCATATGCAAGTCACTTAACCAGACAGTGCTTTGGGTCCACTGATAATTTGGACTAGGCTCCTTATGTATGTATGTAAGTGTTTTACTTGGATCACTTGTCTGTGCACTTAATAAAGGATTTTTGACTGGAAACAGACTGCCTACCCTGCTTGGATTACTTTCGAATACTTAGTAATTTTGTACATTGTTTTAAATTATATATTTTATATTATTCTTTGAGTTAAGACGAGTTTAAGTTCGCTACTTCTACTACCATTGTCTGATCTAATTAATATACAGTGATTAACTAGATATATGGGCATATTTGCAAATGTGTCTGTGGAATCACTTGAACAACCAGACATAACCAAGTAGTGAATTAGGCTGTTAGGGTCACCACAGTAACTCTGGCTCATTTTCTGTGAGTGCTTTGCCATAAAGTTTACATGCTGTTTGCACATTTAATTGGGCTCTTGATTAGCCATATTTAACATATCTTTAATTTCTGATTATACAATGTAAGGGTGGTTATTCTCACTTACTATGAGTATTATTTAATTTTGATGATAACATCCTATACTTATTTGGATTACCCTGTTACATTTTTTTGAAAATGTAATAGAGATAGTCAATTAGAAATTATTGTAGATCTGAACAACTTAAACTTTAACAAGGCATACTGAATGATATTGCTAAACTGTCTAACAAACAAACTAGAAATACTTTGAATAGGTCCCAGTAAAAGTGATTGTAACATAGATGGTCTCAGGAAATGGACTTGATATGAAAGGATTGTAATCAATGATTATAATCAGTGCGGTATGCATGGAGTTAAGATTACAGCTGGTCCTTTTCAGTTTCTTTATATGTGACATTGCAGAATATTTAGAAAGATAAGTTGGTTTTCTGCTGATAACATACATTTGTGCAATCTGATTCTTTTAACTCATTCATTAATTTAACTTGATAGGTACACTGATTGCGGATTTGTTTTTGGTCATGGTGTATGCTAGAGGGAATGCAGTACGGTCAAAGATCACTTCTGTGAAAATGCAGGAGATGTACAAACACACATCAAGTAAGATTGCCACAATGAAATGAAAATGAAATAAAAGAGAATATTTGGAATGTATTCAGTCTAAAGCAATATTGGCATCTCCAGTGTTGCTGTTGTGTCTTTCGGCTTTTTCCTGGTTAGGGGTCGCCACAGCAGAACTCCGGTCCGCAAATGATTGGCAGTAGATTTTTACGTACCGAGTTGCCAGCTCTGATGCACAACCTTCAACGAAGGTACGCCCATTCACGCATGTGAATAATAATGTGTTTAATGCACAAAAAGGAATAGAAACCATGAAAAAAACTTGGAAAGATTGAAGATATATTCTAAATCATAATAGCTTAAATGTAATACAAAATATGCAAAATAATGCATCTGGGAAACAAAAACCCAGAAGATGTGTGCACAGTTTGTAGGAAAACATTGGCAATAAACAACAACAGACTGGTTGTATATTAGTTAACAAAATTGTAAGTAAGTAATGTGTGAGAATAACAACAAAGGCTGGAAGAATATTGGGGTGTACAGACAATGGCATTATCCACTGAATAACAGTAATTATTATTATATCTTTTACATAACCATCTTTTAACACCTAGTCTACAGTCATGTGCTCAGTTCTGAAAACTTTCATAAATACAGAGGTTGAGAGACTAAAAGAGCTGAGCAGGTATAGTCATGAAAAAAGTAGGGATTAAAGTCACTTCAGATCCAAATAGATAGCAGCTTTAAAAATAAAAAGATGTATGTAAACAAAATGGAATAGTCTGAAGTTACAAAATGGGCAGTTTTGGAGAGACGCAAGAATGTATCATTTTATAGGAAAAATACTGGGTAAAAGCAACCGTTTTCGTGAAGAACAAGAAGGGTAAAAAAAAAACAAAAAAAAAAAAACAGGACAGGTATAAAACCTGATGGAGGGGCCATAAGGTAATTCTAATGAGGGATGGGGAAAAAGGAGCAAGTCTTTTGGTTAGGAAATACCTGCAGCTTCTCCATTAGGCTGGGAATGAACAAATGAAGTGGGTCAATCTGTCCTTATCTAACAGTAAACTCTGTTTCTGTTTCTGTTCTGCACAACCCTGCAATTCCAGAGTAAGAGAGCTGGACTTTAGTTAGAGGTAAGTTTGACAGAATGGAAGATTATATCAGGTGAAATCCACTCCAGAGTGTAGGCCCTGTTATTCTGCCTGATGGGATTACCCAAGATTGACTAGCAGTCCGGGAGCTAGAGAAGCTAGTTATGGAATACTGGGAACAGCGGTCTGTATAGCTTAACATCCTGGGATGACTGTGCTGGTGAACTACTTCTGCTAAAGCACCAACAGGGCAAAGTCTGACATTAAGACAAATTCTAGTTGGGGACTGCTAATATGTGGAAGATTGAGCTGGCCCAGCCCCACTGTAATGGAGAATGTATCATGCCCTGTAGCTAGCTGGTGGTTGGACAGTGTAGGCGCATACAAAGCAATTTCCTAACCCCGATGGATGATGACCACAATCCCTATCTCTGGTTTTCATCTATGTGACCTAGGTCAATTGAGATCAAGAGGAATGAATGAACTAGAAGGTGATAGGCTCTTAATGGATGGAAAGAGTAAAAAAATATTACAAATAAAGATTGTTTCAGGAGGACTGTAGAGAAATAAAGGTATAGCACTAGACATAGTGAATATAAAAAAAAACAGAGGTTTAACAAATGTCAACTGCAATATGCCAAGTAAAGACATCTATAGTTAGTTATAAGTTAGAGTAGTAAGGGGTGCTGGTACTATGGTTGTTTATAAAATCATTTGCATTGACTGGCATTAAATAAGATCAGTTTTAGAGTGATTATAAATGTCAATAAATGTGGACCATTATGAATGGCTAGAGGTAGGGATGATCCCATCTGTAGCAGGTAGGGTAAAAGTTAGATGCTGCTGCTGCAGGACAGTTTTCAAGTTGGTATTCCTTAAAGGCATTACTGCTAATATTAACAAATATAAAAAATGAGGGAAAAATATAAAGATATGAAGGAATGGCATTTTATAGACAGTGGTGAAGAATAGGGTGCTGGAGAGTGTGTTAGTTAAGATTAGAAGTTTGCAGTGTTGACTCCTAATATCAGGGGATGTTATAAAATGACATATTTTGTTTAGGGATTTTTGCTTTAAGTTGTTGTTTGTGGTGTCTCCTAGTGAGATTAACAGTATGGAACATTCTAGCATAATTATACAAATACAGTGGGGGCAGCAAGTGAGTTTTTCAACACAAACACTTGAGTTGTCTAAGGCTTTGTGGTGATTGAATGTGTTCATTAAATATAAAATGGTGTTGAGTATGACCCATGATATCTGTATGATTCGATAAGTTTCATAGGAGCATAATGGAGATCGGAGACAAAGGGGTGAGACATTGTGAAGTCTGTGTGGTGTCAAAGGACTTGGTTTGGTTTTAGAAACATTTGCTGTAAGTTTTTGATTAAAATAAGATTAGGGTTACCACCTGTCCCATTTTGCGAGGGACAGTCCCTCTTTGGGCAGTTGTATCCTGCAGAAAAGTTGTAAAAATGGCAAATGTCCTGAGATATTAGGGCAAAATTATTTCCTACATTTTATGTAATAGTTGCATAAAACAGTTATTCTGTATCTGAAACATCTGAATTTTATAAGAAACAGAATAAGGAACTAAAATGCAACAAGAATAAACCTTTATTTAGGCAATAAAAGTGAAGTTCTGTCCCTTGCACTGACCATGAGTATGTTTAGGCCTGCAAAATCTGATGTTTGTATCACAATTATCCCACTTTGGGAATTTGAAAAAGTGGCAACCCTAAATAAGACTGAAGCTTTACTGAAGGGATTATTTTAGGGTTGTAGTGTAGATTGAAAGGGATGACTTTAGTAGAAACAGAGAATAGTATAGGGACAAGTACTGAATATTAAGGCATTCCCCGAATAAGAGCAGATAATGATGAAATTGAGTATAGTTTTTCAAATGGAAAGGTCTATTAATGAGATAAACAATTAACCAAAAGCATACCTCTCAATCTCTTAGAGCAAGAAATCCGGTCAAAGCCATAAATAAAAGTGGGACAAAGGCCATAAAATAGGGACAATTTTTAAATATTGCTTTTACAAACTTAGAAAGTTGATAGAGTAACAGGTTTTACATTATCACAAATATTCTGAAGGGTACAAAGTCTGAAACTCAAATCTGTGTCATCATTTTCTAACTTCAGTCTTTAATGATTTGCAAATAATTGCCAGAAAAAAACAATTTTATGAAAAATGGACCAAAAATATGAGACAAAAATCTGGACATTTTGCGAAAATCTGTATGACCGAAATCGACAACGAAGGGGGAAAATAATACAAAAGATAAAGTAGTAGATGATATAGAACCATGGTGCCAAAGTAACTCTTGCATCAGTAGTCATTATTTTTGTCTTTAACATGTCCTCTCTGAGGTTTGTCTTCTCTGTCAGTCCTGCTGAAGAATACTGCTAAGTCCAAAATGGGCTGACCTACTAACACCACCCCATTAAAAAGACTAAGAATGGCAGAGTGTGGTCTGCATGGTGGCACTGAGTGAAGCTGGGGTTATTAGCTGAAATTGCCATGAAATTGCACTATTGTGTCTTATGGTGCCTTTCTGATGTACACGAGGAATGGCCAAGAGACTGAATTAAATCTCTGTACTACCCGAGTTTTGTGTCACTCTGCAGTGGATGCAGATGTACACAGCACTAGGCTTGTATAAGCTACATTTCCTGTTTGGTCTTACTGTATAAATTTTGTTGTTCTGGGAACATTTTGTAACAGTGTTTTGTAATGCTAAGATTACTGCTGTAGTACCCCTCATCACCTCTAATGCTTTATGCGGCATGGTTGAGATCTGCACAGTGCAGGGTATGCATTTCTCTCACTTACCTGTGTCGTCTTCTCTTTTGCTCATTTGGTTACCACCAATGTCATGTAAATTGCTGTAGATGAGTTTTCTATATTGCCATAGACATTTCTGCATAGACAAAATGGTGGTGAATGCTAAGCACAAGGAGGGCTTTACTGCTTTCTTTTATGTTTCCAAATAATGATGGCTCTTGGGAGATGGAACTGCTAGTTTACCTTGCTCACTATCCCCAGAAAACAATTTTATACCTGAGGATCTGACACTGGCTTGCAGATTAATGAAAGAGCAAATGAAAGAAGGCATACATTTGAATAAATTAAAAATAATTATACTGACAAACCTTAAAAAATACTAGTCAATCCCTAAGACTATGCATTTGCTTAAATATAAATATTAAAGTGGCAGTGAATAAATTAATTTGGTATTCTTTCCAGGAAAGATATGCAAAAGAGAGGAGCATTGCTTTCAAATGAAAGATAAAATGCAGACTGGTTTAACTATAATGAAAACAGGGAGAAACACAAAGAGCTAAGTGTTTGTGTTTTATCATGGGGCTTATGTGCATGTGTGCTTTAACTATAATGCTTTGTGTGTACTTGTCAGCTCTTCCTGTCACAACACAGCTTGATTCTAGAACATTTTATGCAGCTGTGATGATTTGTGTAGCTCACAACTATAAATACTAAATGTTTATTTTAAGCTTGGAAAATTTCAGATATGTAACTACTTACCATATTATCTGATAATTTTTCATTTTTGGGTAACTACTTTTTTCATCTTGCTCTAGCTTATGAATCTCCTTTATATGATGTGCACACACTTCATGTGGGTAATGCACAATGTGTGTGTGTGTGTGTGTGTGTGTGTGTGTGTGTGTGTGTGTGTGTGTGTGTGTGTGTGTGTGTGTGTGTGCGCGCGCGCAGTGTGTGTATCCAGATTTCTACTTCTTAGAATTGTCCTTAAGGGAAAAGTACTGCTGAGAAGATAAAATATAAAATAAAATCATAAACCTGAAAGTTAATTATAGGAGGTTCTGCTTGCATGATGTGATAAATATCCAAGCAGAAGGGCTAGATGGAGGAATAGCAGTGACACCACTGCAGATGACATTTCCAGTTACTAGCTGATATGTTGAGTGCATGGATATCTACTAGATCTTATTTTAAGAAGTCCTCTTGAATAGGTAGAAGACATGAATAACACTTCAAGCAGTGGCTGACAAAAATAAAAAAAAAATGGATAAAAGGTGTCCAAAACCAGAAAGGCCTTTGGGTAGAATTCTACATTATAGTGCTTGTTAATTTATGGACTGTAGACTAGTGGTAAATGTCTATCATGAGTACATTCCTGCAATATATAATAAAGGCAGCCGTTCTTCTAGAATAATGCCTAGTTACCACATTGCCGAAAGTGTTTGGCCTTCATATTCAAATAATGCCACTCGTAGTTCTTTGGGAGAAGATTCTTTACAAACTGCAAAATTCTGTCAGCTGTGAAAAGGGGAAACAAGTAGTCTGCCCCTCCTGGGCTCTGCGACCCATTGTTCATGGGGCCAAATGATGGTGCCCACTAGGAGACGGATCTACTCTCTTTTCTTCATCCAGAATGGAAAACAAGTAATGGATGGATTGGCTGAGTGACAGTTTAGGTTCTACCTTCTGGAGAGATCCACCCCTTATGGAACATTACACCTTAAGGATCTTTACTCTTCGTGTCTGAAGCTCAAAATCCTTAGAGGTGAGTTATTTGCAACCAAAAAGCACATCTTACAGAGTACCAGCTTTAAATACAAGGGCTCACCTTCAGAAATATTAGTATTTTGAGCAGTTTAAATGGGCTGGAGTGCTACCTCTTATGAAAGTATGATCTCCTGAAATAATCAAAACATATATTTTGGAAGTGGAGAAAATTGCACACAGTTCAAACATCCCAAGTAAACTTAGGGAATGAAAAGGAACAGAAGGACTTTCAAATCAGATGCAGAACTTTTTTGCAGTTCACATTACAGGAAACCTGAGTGCAAGACTTCCTAGCCCAACCTTGCACATTAATTAGAATCTATATTATGTTATCAAAAAATCAAAATGTCGAACGGCACAACAGTGAAAGTGCCGAAATGTCGAAGGTCTGTTTTTGAGATCGCAGTACAGTGAAGATTGGGATATTTGCCCTTTACTCACTGTAGTGCGATCTCGGAGTTGGAATGTATATTTAGCAGGGGGGGGCAGCCCCCCAAAATACCGAATTTGGCATTTTCACTCTTGTGAGCATTCAACATTTTGCGTCTTCGATGTTATGATATAGATGCAATTAATTAATTCACTGGAAATAAGAGGGCTGCACCCATCTCTAAAACCTAGCAGACTAGATTGCTGTAAACATTAATGTGTTGGACTGGTAGCAGGGTGGACTTTTCTCAGATTATGATAAATCCAAGTGAATATAGCTGGTGAAAAGTCTAAGCTAATACCATCATGGCTGCAAAATTTGGGAAGGAGCTATCAACAGCCAGTTATCCAAACAGGGAAACTCTTCAAGGATGCAGCATTATAGGTCCTCTGTCCTCTTTTATCATGACTTTACTACAATCTAATTGAGGAAAAAAAAACAGATATATATAAATCTTTCACTAAAATTGCAATACACCCAAGGCAAATAGCAGGAACCTTCTAGGCAGTGTTTGGGTACTGATGTTCCAGAAGGTCAGGGTCATGTCTCTTGATAACATCACAAAATTCTGCAGAATCAGTATCAGAACTTGAGAAGTGACCATGAAGAAGTCAATAACTGATGTGAAAGATGAGTTTTTTTTTTTACAATCAAGAATCAGATTGATTCTGTGAGGAATAAATAGAGACAGGAGCAGAATCTCCTTTCCCAGTTCCACGGTGAAGCAGTCTCGGCAGTGTTTTTATTAAGTGCAGACTAAAACTGATGGCATTTCATGGGCAGCATGAGTGATTTTACAGCATGGCCTCATTTTTACATGTCCAGTATCCACCTATGTAAATGATGGCTGTTCAGAATGAGGACAGCTTGGATAAATATATTCCCACTTCTTCAACCTGAGCGGGAAATAGTCATGGCTTCTTTTTGGTCAGCTGAGAAGAAATGAGCTAATGAGGTTTGACTTCAGAGTGGCAAAGGGTTGTAGCACTTCAAATTTATTTTTTGGCATCAGATTACTTTATTCCTCCCAATGATTCGGTATTTTAACAAAGAAAGAAAGAGAATGCTTCTACATACCTACAGTAGTGAAACAGCCTTACCATTCTTCTGCAGGCACCAAATGATTGCACACTAAAAGCACCTCAACCTTAACTGGTTAATCCAGTTGCAGCTCTTCATGAAACAAATATTTCCTAAACCATCCTGCATTAAGGAGGCAGACTGGGGTAGCTATCATCCTGGCCATCAGGTACACAGCATCAAAAATATGGAACCCAACCACAGATGTGTCATAGGGATAGCTAATTCTACAGACTCCTTTCATTCCTTCCTAAAGAAGGGCAGACATCTTGGCAGGTTTCCGTGGTAGCCTTAGCTGAAGAAGCTTGCAAATGAAATATAAGTGACACGTGCACCCAAACTGACAAGAAGAGTACACTGTTTTTACTAGCTCTGTCCATAGCCTTTTATTATGTGTCCAAGAGAAGTGGTCAAGAAGTGGGGTCTTAGAAACATGGGTTAGGCAGATTAGATAAGGTGAAATGCTCCTTGATGATGCCTGGTGTCAGAAGAGAAGACAATTATCATGCGGTCTGTTTAATTAGTCTGGCATGTTAGCTACTGAAAGTTCCAAACTGTTTTGGTGTCAAGAAGCAGTAACAAGCTCCATTCTTCCTATTTCTGATGAATAATGATTGAGGCTATTCATAGGAGAAGTATTAAGGGATATCTATATCTATCTACGCACACACACACACACACACACACACATATATATATATATATATATATATATATATATATATATATATATATATATATATATATATATATATATATCCACTCTGAAGTGAATTTCAACAGCATGAGGACTTTTCCAAAGTGGAGTCCTGAGGAAGGAAACTAGATGAGATAGAAACTCAGTGACACTGTCAGTTTCTAGTTCAGGTGCTTCTGCTTGGTTAGAGCTGGCAATGGACAACAATTAAAATGGAGACAGAAATGGCCTCCTCCAATAAGTACCCAAGGCCCAACTATTTCATTCTTCCCACACATGGAGCATAGGTGTTATATAGACCGTTTATTCTTCCAGTACAGAAACCTATGGTCAGCTGAATAGGTGGCCAAGAGACACACATAGAGTGTTGTGAAGGACAGAAATTCTAGTGGAGGGTCTAATATTGGCATTGCACGTAACTGCTGAAGCAAGCTGCAATATATTCACACAGTCTACTTTTACTGTATTTTTGAAGATTAATAAAGTTGTAAAGCAGAATGGGACAGCTAAGGATCTCAAACTGTGTGGAGGATATTTTTGTGGGGACCATTTCAACCCTCACTAGCAACTGATCAATAATTTAGAAGGATAAGAAAACACTAAATTTACTGAGTCTGTGTTCATACCCAGAAACATATCTTTGGAACCTGATTGCCCAATGTTTCCTCACTTACGAGATGTAATCATGCCCTTGTAGGTAAAGTTAGAAGTGGCAGTTCCACATAGCATCTTACACTGAAGAGTGGGTCCCAGATGTCCCTTTCATCAACATCATTCCCATTTACTTATGAGTAACAGGATGACAGGCTCTTGTGAGAGGACATTATGCCAGCAAACAGGATCAGAGGTCATTGTGAGACAGAGAGAGAGAGAGAGAGATGGGCTTTGAAAAAGGCCCAGGCATGTTTTTTTTTTTTTAGGTTGGACTCCATGTTCTCAACCTCCTTTCTGGTACCTCTAGATAGGCCTTCTGGTGAGTCATTGTGGAATTACCCTCCCATCACTGCTAAGCAGCGGGCATTGAATGAAAGCATCCGCCTTCTTTCAGTGATCACACTGAGTCATAAAGGTAAAGCACTCATATAACAGTAGTTACTGCTGTCATCTTTTTCTAGTTAAAAAGGCAACTTCTGTGGTGTTCCTGCCCCATAAAATGGCAACAACTACACTTTTAATCTTCGTTTGGGTCAATATAAGTAATAAATGACAAACTTACTCAACTTTATAAACCTTCAATATTTAGTGAAGAAAACATAGCAAAGTGAACATGAGTTGAGGAGAACTGATCTATAGCAGTTACCACCAGATACTCAGAAACCCAAGAGGAGGAGAAAGTGCATACTGGGTCAGTATTTAGCAATGCCAAAGATACAGCCTCTTTTCAGACAAGGGAAGCAGCAGCAGGTCTAATTATTGTAAGCTTGTCCAGTCATATATATTATTTCCAGCAGATAGTATTATATTACAGAAATACTGTTCCAGTGTTCCCAGCACACAAGCCATCTTTATTAACACTGGGTGGTTTCAAAGTGTGCAAAGGCAGCTGAGGCTGAGTGTCCTGTTTGATGCAAATGACAATGAAACACGTATTAAACAAAGTTCTTCTACACCATCTCACCTTACAAACATTTGAAAAAGCCCATGATAAGGATATAAGAGAATTATTCAGCAGTGAATGTCAGAATAGTTGTAATAACCTAATGAATTATGATACAAAGTAATGCCATTCCATAATGAAGATATTTATATAACAAATATCAATACATATAAATAAAAAGTGGTGTGTAACAAAGGTGTTTGATATGTTATGCTATGAACACTTGCGCAAGGGTATAAACAAATATAATGCATTGTAAATTCATAAGAAAATCATTAATGTTTCTATGGAATCTTCTGTCCTCTAAAATATGAAATGAAACAAATTATACAGACTTCTCATTGGCATTATTACACATAGCAAATACTAATGTCCATCGTCATTTGAGGTGGAGACTAATTAAATTTCAAGTTTTACTTACCTCGCATCTAATTGCATGCCTTTTATAACCTAAAGCTGAAGAATTTCATATAGTATTGTCCTAGCTTGTGGCCTCAGTAGCCTGACACACACACACACACACACACACACACATATATATATATATATATATATATATATATATATATATATACATATATATATATATATATATATATATATATATATATATATATATATATATATCAACTGTATACAACAGAAATAATTTAAATTAACTTACATTGTTGCCTCTGGAAATGGCCATGGCTGAAAGGCCTATTACACAGGCAGGCTTTAGCTTATAATTTTGTTGTTAGCCATATAGTTGCTCTCATTTTTATTTGGGCAATCAAAGATATGTAAGAGAAAGATGGATCCCACTTTAGGTCTATTGCTGCTAGCTTAAAGTAAAGACTTAGCTGATTTTTGAGAACAATAATGTCAACGTTTTGTGGTTTGAATATTTTAGGTTGGTTACTTGCCATGTGAGATACTATAGCAATAACCCACGCCTGGGTGTGGGTAATGAAGGATTTACCCATGGTTGGTGGTTCTCCCTCGGGACCAAACAAAGACAATCGTGGGTAAATCCCACATTACCCACACCCAGAAGTGGGTTATTGCTATTATGCTATGACATTATTTAAGAAAAGAAATAATTACTTTTCTTAAATAAAGGCATTGTATAATACCTCTTTGCTGCCCTTCCGCAGCTGTCTGGTATCATGGCAGTTCTGATGTACTGCTCATGCCTCGCAGTACATCAGAGTTGTGGCCAAAAGCAGCGGAGAAAGCAAGATCTCCATTGCTTTTACTGTTTCGCTATGTTAAATGGGTTTAACATAGCAAGACAGCTTTAAAATAAGCAGCGGAGATGCCGTTGCTTATTTTAAAAGCTGTCTCATATGTTAAACCCATTTAACATAGCAAACAGTAAAAGCAACGGAGATCTTGCTTTCTCCGTTGCACAAACCTGTCTCGCTATGTTAAATGGGTTTAACATAGCGAGACAGCTTTAAAATAAGCAACGGAGATCTCCGTTGCTTATTTCAAAGCTGTCTCGCTATGTTAAACCCATTTAACATAGCGAGACAGCTTTAAAAAAAAAGCAATGGAGAAAGCAAGATCTCTGTTGCTTTTTACATACTGTGTCGCTATGTTAAAGGAGTTTAACATAGCGAGACAGCTTTAAAAAAAAGCAACGGACATCTCCGTGTGACCTTAATGCAAGGTGGCATTTTTGGAAGTTGACCTTACCCTGCACTACAGTAACACCTGCAGAGTAAAGGATGTATTGGGGAGACACAGAGCAAGGTACGGGAAGCTGTTATGTATGTGGTGGCCACTTAACAGTCTCTAGCCGTATTGCCCCTTTAGGCATGCTGATGTCTTTGTTGCTCTGCTGGGCCAGAAATAAGCAGTGTCTTGAGGATGTGACCACTATTGGCCCTTAGAACAGCCTTCATTCTAGTTGTCCCACACACACAGCCTGGTAACTAGTCTTGCTATGAGCTCCATCCTCTGTCAAGGCTAAGGCTGATCTTTGCACAGCTTTCCTACACCCACCAGTAATAAGCACTCCACTCTTGACTCCTCCCTACATCACCAAGAGCTTGCTCTGCTAATCAAATTTGGATAACTTGGGTTGTAATAAGGAGTTATCCTTCTAGCACAGATTTGCAGACTGCATAATGTTATTTTTTTCTATGCACTAAGAAAGTAAGAGGCAAGAAAAATAGAAATTTTAGGTATAATATTGCTGCCCTGGTGGGGGTATGGATAAGATGATCTAAGGCATTGGAATTTATGAAGTCCAGAAACCTGTGAACCTATGAAAAGGGAAAACTAAATTATAGAACAAAATGCAACAATGTATTAAATTTAATTTATGTTTGTAGGGCAAGTTCATTATCTTTAATTATGTCTGGTTTACATAGCAGTCAACCAAGATACTATTTTGGTGTGTTAGCCATCAGACAAGTAATGCTTGTGTGTTAAACAACAATCAAAGCAAGCCATATGTTAAATAATTAACTTTATGTACTTTAAGGTGGTGTACAGTAAAACTGGGTATTATCTAATCTGAGAGTGATGCAGTTCATCTCGCACTACAACTAAGCGGTGAAAACATAAACAGGTAGTTTGAACTCTCATGAAAGAATTTGCATATTACAAAGCATGCTGACAAAATACATACAAATAACTAAAAGCAATTAAATTAAATTGTGCATAAAATATAATTTGACAACATAAAATATAATTTACAGTGAGAGTTAATGGCTTCTGCTAAAACGTTTCTGAATCAGAAACTTCAACACTGCATTTAGAAAATATTTTTTCTCTAAATTTGCTGAAAAAAGAAGAAAACAAATACTTGATTTTGTGTGTACTTGGTGTGCATATGGTATGCGTGCCTGGGTTTTGTGTGTGTGTGTGTGTGTGTGTGTGTGTGTGTGTGTGTGTGTGTGTGTGTGTGTGTGTGTGTGTGTGTGTGCGAGCAAGCACACTCTCGCACATATGTGCTTAGATTGGCGTTGAGCTTACTTTCTAGATAAATCACTGGTATCCATTCATAAGCTTTGGAATTATAGCTTTGTGCATTTTTGGTGTAATGTTGGCTATTTATTGTGAGATGTTTTACTGCTGTGTTTAATAACAATAATAGACATCTGTACGTTTATGAGATTGTCACTTAGCTTGCTGAGTATCTTAGCTTTGTATACAAGGATGCTGGATAGCATGTTTTAAATAATACAGGGGGGGTATTAAAATATAATTAGTGCTAACTAATGTGACTGGTGTTTTTATTTTATTTTCCACTAGTTTCATGAATCTACTTCCCAAATCCATGTTTTTTGCACATTCAGAAGCATAACTAGCCCTATGAAAATAAAAATACAGTAAAATAAAAATACACCAGGTTCCAAGTGCTAAGCATTTCTGACTAATCTCCACTTCTAAATTTAGTTTCAGCAAATAACGTCATGTGTATATATTGTTCTTAGAAATTAAGTCAGTCATGTGGTCCATTTCTGTGTAAATCATGATAAGGAGAATAAAAGTAAAATAATTAGGTTAGCACCACAACAGCTAAAAGGCACATTCTTATACCGAATTTTGAATTGCAATGTTTGGCAAATTAAAACGAGAACGTTTTGATCCAATGCCTGTATTTCATTGTTGTCCAGCTCACTTGTATGAACATCACTGTTTCTTCCTGAGGCTTTTCTTTTTGCTTGTGCACAGTCGCAGTTCTGTAAAGCATGTTGTTGGCTTTGTCCAATGGCAGTCATGCAGGGAGGGATACAGTGGTTGCCAAAACAACATGTAATCAAATGTAGCATAATGTGAGTGGGAGATGATTGCTGTTCTGTCAGACTTATGTGAGAGATTATTATGGTGTGTTCCAAGTGAGGTTCCCCTCTCCACTACCTCTTTCTTGTTTTGCAAGTTTTCAACACCCATAGTGCTTCCTCTATGGGGTAGAGAAAAGAAACACAATCTATGAAGGAGAGTTAAGACGCTATCACCATTTCACCAAAAATACTTAATTAGATGCCATGTTACATCAGCTAACTAGACTTCAGCATATCAAGTTGTAGACAGTGCTTGGTCAAAATGTACCACTGAGCAGGGGTGGGTCACCATAGGTTTAGGCATACTGAAACCTTTATCTGTTACAAATGTCAGCTTGCTACGTAATACACCAAGTGAAGAAAATAACCAGCAGCCAATCCAGCTTAGAATACTGGGCAGAAGGATGCAATAGCCTTCCTCCTTTAACCCCTGACGTATTTTCTTCCTCATATTTCCTGTACTCTCTCTCTATCCTTTCTTCCCACCCGCGTCCTCTATCAGTTTGCTTTTTGTGTAAACCTTGAGAAATAGAATACCTCTCAAGTGTTATGATTTAGACACAGTGCTATGATTTTGGCATTAATCCACTTCGTACCTTTGAACTTCTTTGTTCAAGAATTATGCTGACAACTCCGTACTTATCTACTCCCACCCTTCCACAGCTTGAAGAAATAACTCAGCCGTCTTTCTCAGCTGTGCAATCCTGGCTCTCAAACTCACAACCAAGTCTCAATCCAAACAAACCTAAACTAATGCTCTTTGGACACAATAAATCCTTTGATTGTACATCCTCATTTCTTATCTATTCCTCCAACAATACCATAATAGCTACTGTATCTGAAATGAAACTGCTTGGCATTCTAACTGATAATAATGTGAAATTCTATAAACATCTATTTCAGATCATTAAAAACACATACAACTAGGAATACTATTTAAAATCAAACCATTCCTCACCAACACTAAAAGACAATCTATTGCCAGGACCCATCTACTCTGTGTTATGCCTCTGCAAGGTTTACCAACATAAAGAAACAGATTTAGCCAAACCAGAAGCTTGCTACAACAAAATAGCCAAATTTGCAACAAGTTACGCACAAAGATCACACCATTGCTTGGCTCTCCAACAGCTGAACTGGTTAGAACTACCCCACTACTTAACCTATACCCAGGTTACAACTGACCACAGTGTGCTACACCAACCAGAAAAGTGCCCTGCACTCCAAAATCTATTTCTACCCTGTACTGACAAAGGGGTTCTTTGTTTCTTAAAAAAATCTCTACTACAAGTCACAAAATACAACAATAGTGTTGGGGATACTCTCTACTCCACCTATGTCTCCAGAATTTGGAACGCTACCCCTCAACCCGTCTTAACTGCTGCTAACCCCACACATTTCAAAAAACTACTTAAGACTTACCTGATCAGCACCTGGCTTTGGCCTCTTACACCAATATTTTTCCACCATGTCGGAATATCAGACAGAACTCTACAATACTCTTTACTACCCTAATCTCCTTTCTCCCCTGAATAAAGCTTATATTCTTTCACTCCATATTCCCCTACAGTAACCTAAATCTTTCTTCTTCCTATCTTCTTCCTTTACTTAGCCTACCTCCCTTCTACATTGCTCTATCCTGACCTATCCCTTAACCTATATTCTATTGCCTCTGACTCAGCTCCCCTACTATTTCCCCCCACATGTTCACGTACTCATCATTGCCATACTTTCTCCTAATCTTTGTTTCCCAAGTGCGTCATCCCTTTCCCTACCCTGCACTACACCAACACTCTGCTCCCAACACATATTTTCCCTCCTCTGTAATTCCTTTCCCCTCCTTAATCATTCCTGTTCTACAAGTTATATAAAATAAGCTCTACACTATAACTATACTCATTTAACTAAATAGTAGAAGATTTCTACTTGTATCATATAACTGTAATGTCTACCTACATCATGGCAATCCAACGTATGTAACTTTATACAAGTTTGTTCTAAACTATGCATGTAAAATGTTTGTATTGCTTATTAATGTATATTCCTTGGTCTTTATAAAATCTCCACTATTGCTGTGTAACCAGCTATGTAAACAATGTAATTTTGCTACTTTAATCCTTGGAGCTTTTCTCCCCGGACCTCCTCTGAAAATGGGCACCCACCCAGTCGGACTTTCCCGGTAAATAAACATCAAATAAATAAATAAAAATAAAGTTGAAAATAATGGAGGAAGGCAAAGGGTAAAAGTCAGGGACAGATTTTAAATATTGCTCATATAAACTTAGTTGCTAGAATAAGAGGTTTTGCATTGGCATGCATTTTCTGAAGGATCTAATGTCTGAAATATGTCGTATGTGAACAATATGTCCTAAATGGACCAACTCAAAGCCCTGTCACTATACTCGGTATCAAACAGACTGCTAAGACGTGACCTGTGTCTGGTATAAAAGACATCCTCCAACCCATTACTAATGGATTTACTGCACATTGACAAGTCAAATAACAACAGAAATACTGTGTCTAGGGATCTAAACCTCTTCTGCAACATCAGCAAAATGGTTTGGAGGAACAGACGTATCTCACTGAGGATACTTGTACTGTGGAACATACTCCTGCTCTATATAAAACAGAGCTCATCCCTGTCCATATTCAAGTGCATCTTGGATCTATGGATAGGTGTTAGAAAATGTAACCCAGGACAAAGGCTTTATCCCACATATGAATCCCTTCAGATTATCTATGGTAGGATCCCAGTTATTATCACTATGGGTAATATGTAAATATTGAACATGGGATGGATAAATCTAATGTAACATTGAAAAGGATAGGTTAATTCAAGCATCAAAAGGGAAAGTGGCTTATCTTAAAATGGCCCACAAGAGCAGCTAGCCTAGTACTTACCTAGGAGTCTATAAACTCAAATGTTTATCATTATTTATTGACTGCAGTTCTCAAAGATTTGACAGACAGCCACACATGTTTTATGAGGAACAGATAAAAAAATATGAGGCAAAATTCTACACATTCTGAAAAATGTTGGACAGTTGAGAGGACAGTCCTCCTGAATTTACAGAATTCCTTAATAAATAGAGGAAGAAAGCGTATACAAATATTGCCTGTCAATTATTACATATTTCTACATATGGTCTACTATTGAAAGAACTTATTTTGTTAAAAATAAAAAGTAATACTCCTCTTTCTGACCGTCTGCTATGAGTTTTAAGGGCCACTACTATGATTTTAAAACTTAATATATGGAGAGGAACGGGCTACACAATTATATTACATTTAATAATAATTCACTGAATACTTGTTTTGGTTTAGAAGTATAAAACTGGCTTTTCTTAAATATTGAGCAGTTGTATAATTCATCACATTCAAACTGTTACATCATGCTAATTTAATGCTT
Organism: Protopterus annectens; assembly: GCF_019279795.1. NCBI lineage: Eukaryota > Metazoa > Chordata > Ceratodontiformes > Protopteridae > Protopterus > Protopterus annectens. The sequence goes on along the minus strand of NC_056741.1, from coordinate 1,273,133,326 downwards.
ACAGTACAGTACAGTCAAGTTTCTTTAATAAATTAATCACAGAAAGGCTAGAATTATTCTTTACTTGTAATATTTCACATATTGAACCTGTGACTGGAATGCGACCCTAGAACATTGTAGAAAGAGAGGCATTTGAGATTTAGGCTGGAAAGGTCTTTAATCAGTAATGACTTATTATTTATTTACGCTGATGCAATGCATCATTTGCTTTGTCTGTACATCATCGTCATCAACATCATGTTTGTAACTACCATCCCCTCATGACAGGTTTCAGAGGTCATTGAGAACCTATATGGCATAGGGCAGAAAACTATCAGCATTAATTTTGCAAGACTTCAGATGATACATAACAGCTTCCATTTTAATTTATGGCTTTCTTAAGCCACGCCACTTACCATATATTATGTGTTATCCTTAGGGAACAGCAGGAAAGTAAGGGATAGCCTTCTAGTTGATTTGTTGAGGTAGCATTCCTCATTCCATTTTCTTAGCTTTGCTATTTTACAGCATACCTGGTATGGGTAATTATGGGTGTTAAGTAGTTTGCTGTAAGAAAGCTCAGCATGCCCCATCATTCAGGTATTTACAGAACATGACCAAAGGGAAACGGCAGCGTTACTTTAATTTTTTATTTTATTTGGTAAATAGCCAACCCACCAAATGATACATTCACTAGAGCAATTCAGCACCAAACAGAATGCATAAAAGATAAACAGAATAAATATATAACATTAAGAATCATATGGTGGACCTGAAAGAAAATTAAAGGTTAAGCTGATGTAATTGTGCTATTGTACTGAAGCAAGATGAAAAGGAAAGTTGCTGTGACTGACAGCTGAACCCAGGTCTTTTGTATATGATGTGTGGTTTTAACATCTGATTCCAGTAATACCTGATGGCTGAACAGTATGATGGCATTATGACAGCAGGAGATCCATTTTTCTTTGCTTGGGTAAGAATGATTGAATTTTTGTATTTCTGGCATGCAACATACTGTTCTGTCAACCATTGAGAGAAGGCCATTATGTACTAGCTTAGTTAAGTTATTTTATTTTAAGATATTATTAAAAGATAACTGGACGAATGTTGATAGCATTGCAGTTTAGACTAACTGTATCACATGGAGATGAAAAGCCTTACCTCTCCCTGTACTCTCTTGTCGCTTCAGGGTCCACAAAGGTCATGTCAGTGTCTGTCACACTTCTTTCTTCCTATGAATTAGAGCAATGGTGCAAAACAAATACAAATCTTAAAACAGAGTAACTTGGAGCTTAGATTTGTAGATGAGCAAATTTGTAGCTTGAAATTTTGCACAAAATATATGTGATTTTAAATCTGCGCTGTTGCTGAAAATGTTATGAAGCTCACCAAGGAAATCTCTTGACCAAACCCCTGATGACTGGGTCAACCTGCTGTCATTTTTATGTTATTCCTTCTTAAACCTTTTAGCACATGAGTTTCTTGGAATGCACAGATTAGAGAAAAACATTATAGATAGTTTTCATAATGCTTTTTTCATGTATCTAGCTCAGAATGCATCACGGTTTATCAACAGGGTAATGGATTTGGTGAGACATGGAAGGCAGAACTCAGTGCTCTGTGTCATATGACACTAAATGCATAGATAACTGGAAATTAATATGTTCATGCATCAACATACGGTGGGGAGAAAGAGAATCTTTTAGACAACTGGAGTGATCAAAGGGCAGTACACCAGATCACAGTGTAGGAAGAGAGTTATCCACTTGTGTGGTGTGAAGTCAGCCTCTGGCATAGATTGCTTACAGAGGACTGCGTGTGTTTGGGGGGGGTGGGGGTTGCAAGCATGGCTGAGGCAATGTGTTGTAGCAGTCTGGTTAATTATCACTATCACTAAATCTGTGATCAGTGATCCATGATTCAGTAACTCTGCAGAGAGTGTTTATTAGAAGAAGACTGGGAAGTGTTGCTGAAGTTTCTAGACTGTGGGGAGATTAATGTGGCAGACACAAACCAGAGAGTGGTTGTATTAGGTTTAGCGCATTCACTGGTGATTCCACATTATTTACTGGATTTTATATATTTTCGATTTCATCGTTTTCATTGTGTACATACTGAAACCTTTGTGGCAAACCAGGATCTTTCTTGCATTTTTACATATATGTACATGTTGCCTAAAATAAAATTTAGCAAAGTCAGATTAGTTTTGAATGTAATAGCACATAAAAATCAAAACTCTCCACTATTTACCATGAAAGACTATTTTACTGAAAATGTAAGAGCAGATTACTGATAATATAACATCCTACTCACTCCAATAAATAGTTGAATGCATTAATGTGACTGAGTAAAATCACTTTTATTTTACATTGTCATATTTAGATATTTCTGTATATTAAATGTGTAGGACTGCATAGTAATCTAACATATTAAGGACACTCAAGTATATCTATTGTAAAAAACTGACATGAGTCACCATCACCAGTACAATGAAAATGGTTTATTTTTAATTTCTGCTAGCTAGTCAAATAAATGTTAACAGAAACAGGCATTATTATATCAAATAACAGTTTTGTGCAAAGCAAATGGCATCATCAAAACATCAATGCTTGTGTCCTGGTACACTGTACGCTACTTGAGATACACAAACACACACAAAAACACACACACACACACACACACACACACACACACACACACACACACACACACACACACACACACACACACATATCCAATGTACTGTAGGTGACCTAAAGCAAATTCTAAATCCAAATCTATACTCGCTAAAGCAGAAAACAATAAAATAAAGTAAAACATGGACTATATCTTTCATTCATTTCAATCCAAACAAACAAACAAAACTATAATAATAAAAAAACATACTGCAAAATATGTGGAAGTGAGGGGAGCATCCTTTCCTTTCTGCCATTGTATGTTCCCATATTCATGCACTAATCCCAAATGCATGTGAAGATGTCAGGACAGCATAAAGAGAAATCATGAACTGTCCTTGATGGCTGTCTGAATGATGGACTCTTCTGGTCAACCCTTGCCCAGATTCTTAGGAACATATGGGCCAGATGGCCAGGTGGTGGTAAGGATCAACAGGCAATGGAGATAAAATCATCCAATTAAAAGCAAATTAAATCATACGTGCTACCGATGGAGATTGGTTTTTATTTATTCTGTTTTAGAGAGTTTGTAGCTGGTCATCTATTTACTTATCAGTTGATGTGAGGATATTTATTGCTAAATAGTGACATTGACATGCTGCGGGTATCTACCTCTAATGGGCTAGACCACACTGCTATACACTAACATTTGTGTTTATAATTTATGGCTTAGTAGCAAGAATAAAGCAATAACTGGGAGAGCCCCACTTTGGTAACTTGGGGTGGTGGGAGCTTACTTAAGTTAGGGCAAAATGCTGTAGTATAGAACATTGTGTGTGTGTGTGTGTGTGTGTGTGTGTGTGCATGTGTATGTGTGTAGCAATTTATTTAATGTACAATTACTGTGCACAGGTGAGCACTGCAAGACACTGAAACTCAGATCGGTGAAAAAAGGGTCCGGGGATCTAGGATAAAGACTTCCTGGTGTGGTCTTCAGTTTGAAACCTATTCTTCAGTGCAGATAGTGAAGGCCTGGTAGCCATAAGATTTTAGGGTTTTAGGTTTTTATGTTTAAATATTAATTTTATTGGTGAGTGGTGGAGCAGATCCAAGTACCATAGCCCATGCCCACTATTATGCCTTTGCAAAGCCCAGTAATAATTTGTTTTTATAACACATGCACTGATATATCAGTGTGGTGTTCTTGGCCTTGGAACTCTGCATGGTTTCCTTTGCACAATGAACATGAATAAATTTCATGCTCTGAGGGTGGCGGACTGGTGCAGCAGTTAGCATTGCTGCCTCACAGCAAGAGGTTCTCCAGTTTGACTCTTGGCTGGGGTGGCTTCTGTGTGGAGTCTGCATGTCATATCTGTGTTTGTGCGGGTTTCCGTCAGGTGCTCCGGTTTCCTCCCACATTCCAAAGACATGCATCTGGAGCAGTTCTCCTCAGGCCTCCAGTAAAAATGGGCTCTGTCCCAGCTCAGTCAGACTTTCCTAGTAAACAAATGTTAAATAAATAAATGTTCCCATTGTGTGATACAGCTGCTGCCATGTAGTCCAGTTTTATACATGATGCAAGTGTGTTTGTGTGTTGCTGTGGTTTAGGTAACTGGCAGTGATTAAATAGGTATAACTGTGAGAAGCCTTTTAGTACTGTTTCACTATATTTGCTCTGTTGTCCCTTTCCATCTGTGGCCTTTCATTACAGAACATTTGGGTCCTGTCTACTGTTCAGGTCAACTACTGTTGTCCTTTTGTTTGCCAAAGTAAGTGGTTGTACATCTGTTTTTTTTCAGTTTGTTGTTTTTAAGTGTATGACTTTTAGTTTTGGCATTTGGCCCATGGTATATTGTGATGTATTTCTTGCAGCTGTCTGTGGGGGAACCTGGGCAGTTTTTTTCAGAGGGAGGTATATGGCTGTCTACATGATAACAGTGTATTTTTTCAATAATTATATCAGTTGTCAGTTGAGTGCCCCTGACTGTATACTGGACTTGACCTGATATGTGACATTGAAATGTTGCTGGTGACTTTTAAGATTTATAACACATAGTGCCAAAATCACAGTTCTTATTCTTCACTTGTATATGTTTGGCATTAATGTCTTTATAGTACTCCTATGTCAGTTTGAGTCTGGTTAGATTTATAGACCATCCTTTTGCTGATGTCTGTGTTGCCATTGTGCACTATGATAAAATATTTCCTTGGATATGTTGCTTATGTGCACCCCCCATCCCTCATGGCAGTTTGTTGTGTTGCACTATATGATAACAGCTCAGTAAGGTCAGGATAAGGCCCATCCCTCATGGCAGCTTGTTGTGTTGCACTATATGATGACAGCTCAGTGAGGTCAGGATAAGGTCCATCCCTCATGGCAGCTTGTTGTGCTGCACTATATGATGACAGCTCAGTAAGGTCAGGATAAGGCCCCTCCCTCATGGCAGCTTGTTAGGCTGCACTATATGATGACAGCTCATTAAGGTCAGGATAAGGCCCATCCCTCATGGCAGCTTATTGTGTTGCACTATATGATGATAGCTCAGTAAGGTCAGGATAAGGCCCATCCCATACGGCAGCTTGTTGGGCCGCACTATATGATGACAGCTCAGTATGGTCAGGATAAGGCTGTTAGAGTGGTGTGTTGTGCATGTGTATAACCAGTGATGTGTTGTGCATGTGTATAACCAGTACAGTTTGCTGCATGTTTATAACCAGTGATGTGTTGTGCATGTGTATAACCAGTACAGTTTGCAGAGGCTCAACACATTTCAGCATATTGCAGGTTGATGCCTGTAGTATTAGCAGCAAATGCTGCAAGCTGCCTATGCAGATTATCTCATACATGTTTAAAACACACGTTTACTGAGAAATATCTCATTAACAGCTACATCACATTCCTTTAAGATGTAGAAGAGCAGCTTTTCAAAGGGTTCTTCAGCATCCATATCATGAAGAAACCAAGTATTTTAATTTGACGAGGGCCTTGTTGTTGGGCATAGGCCCTGTGGGTGAGAAAGATCTACTAACACAACAACTTATCAGGGAATTAAAGGAGCTTTCTACTTCATATGTTGGCAGTGTGAGCTTCTATTGCACACAAGAACCAATCTTTCTTTCTTCTATATGTTGAGATTGTTGCCATGAGTAAAGGATAAGGCAATTATCCAAAAGGAGAGCATTAGTATGCACAGCAAGATGAAGAGCTAATGTTCATTGCTGTTGATATAGAAAGACTCTTTATGTTTTCCAAAACCTGCTTTCTGACATAATCTGAACCTATGGGCTATAGGGTGCAATAGGAATAAACACATACTATGATTCCTTTCTGAATGGCTGTAAGGAGTTGGTGATGACGTCAGTTTGCCTAACAAGTCCTTGATAACTGAGTTATGCACCAAAGCTTTCAGCAGTTAAGAGTGTGGCTTGTTGGGACAAGACTTGTACTGCCTTTCTCTGTTTGAAGATTCTGAGGTCAGAAACACTTGACACCATGCATTCTCATAAGTTGAAACCCACTGTTTTTCCATATATCAACTTTAAGTGTCTTTCATTGTGCAGTATTAATAGAGGTTTCTGGGGGGAGGAGTAAACAGATAATTATTGGTGACTACTCAACTTTTCCCTTAGTGGCTTTAAGTGCCCTAACATTTGAGATGACCCACCAACAACAAGCACACTGGTCCCTTATTTTCTCAAGCAGGCAGACTGCAGTATGAGGCCCTAGAAATCTACCAGTGAAGTAGCAGGTGGGAACACATCTTGGGGTGCAGTGCACTGCAGATAGACATGCCCTAAAGTAGTAAGAAAACTGGACTCCATTTTGGCACTGATAATGCATGCTGACACTTGGGGGAGTCATGCATGCACATTTCACTGGTAAATGGTTTCTTAGTAAATCTAATTCTGATGGCTTAAATGTGGAGACAGTGTCCATTGATTATGCATAACTGATTAATGGTAGTAATGGCCAAAACTTCACAGTGCTTTTTCACTGGACATGTGTCCTGGTAATAGGATATGGTACTGATGCATGCAGGAACCAACTTTGGTAGAATGGAAAGACCAGGGGACAGTACAACCTCAGTCAGTATTTGCTCTGTGATGAGATTTTGAGACTGCTCCTGCTAGGGTGTAGGGAATAACTGTTAACTGTGGGTGACTGCTGCATTGTTCTCCTTCAGCTTTACTCCTTAATATGTAATATGACACCAACATTTATTCTTCTGGGCAAAGCAGTCTATCATCACCATGATATTTGAATTAAATGGCTCTTTTAGGCCCAGTGGACTTTCCCGGTAAACAAATGCAATAAAAAATATATATATAAATAAATAATAAATAGTTCAGAAGAGTATTCCACAGGGAATGAAAAAATAATAATTATGTTACCTAGAAATATTTTTGAAGGTAGCATTTAAGAATAAGTGAGTAAGTGAGGAAGCAGTGTGTTTTATGCTTGGTCTATAGGGGCACTGAGCATTACTCTTTTTGATAAAGCATACTGCTTTGTCCAAATGAACAGACAGCTCCTTGCCTTCATTAGCTATGCATTGACTCCACTGTGAATAAACTCATTGATGGGTCTCATATGACATGAGTCAAAGAATACACATACACACACCTAGATAGATAGATAGTAAAATATGAAAGAATAGTTTCCCTCTAACTGCATGGTAAGACTGTAAGGAAACATTGATAAACATCTTTCCAGACACCTTTATAACTGGAAGCAAAAAAACTGCACAGAAGAAAGAAAAATGCTATGGATGACCAGAGGATAGAAGAATCTGATATAATCTATGACCATGCCATCACAAAGCAGCAGCCACTTATAAAGGCTAATAACCCACAGGCAAACAAACATAGATGGCTGTTCTAAGCAAAAATGGAAGCAAATACTGGAGAGCCATCTGTAGCAGAGAATACAAATTCTTGACGAGAAAGATGCCTGCAGATATATAGTTGGACTTGACAAGTTGTCACTGCAGCTAGCCCGTCTTATGAATCTGCACCCAAGTTTCAGGAAAACAGTTTTTGTAGCATTATATATTTTTCTTGGTAGTAAAAGGATGCTACATTTGAAAAAGCAAGTCTTTGCAAACAAAAATACTAAAACAAAAAAGTATATATTATTTAAAGCGGAACTTGTGTGACCATTTGGATAATCTAGCACTATTGTTCAGTAAGATATTTTTAAATTGTATACAATATAGATACGATACAGAGTATTCGAGTTATCACTGCATGCAGGTAGCTTGTTCAATTATGTAATGGTCAAAGTTCATTATATCAACTGTTAATAATTCAAGGGATTTTGTCATTTTTTTTGAGTTTGTGCAACCCTGGAGTTAGTATATTTAATTTCTGGTGGGACGGGGGCGGCAAGTCCTCCAATGTAAAAAGCTGTTTTTTTTTTAACTTTTCATAATTGCAAATGTAATGTATTGGTTTACATTTGAGATTACTTTTTTTGTGATTATTTTAGGGTAGTTAATAAGTGCCAGTGATTCTGTTCAATGTTTTGTTTTTCGATCAAACTCAAATGTGATTATTTATTATAAACTGATATATATATATATATATATATATATATATATATATATATATATATATATATATATATATATATATATATATATATATATATATATATATATATAATATATATATATATATATATATATATATATATATATATATATATATATATATATATATATATATATATATATATATATATATATATATATATATATAATATGTATATATATATATATATAGATATTTGTTTTCAGGAGCAGCCCCTGCAAACACAGTCACTTCTTTGATTGTGGCTTGTAAGGGAAATGTGTTCTTCATCATTTTACCTAGAACACTGGGCTAGATTTGAAAAGAGTTGCTCTCAGTATAAGTCTGCCCTGATTCCAGAAGACCTACTCTCTTTTTTAATTTCTCCAAATCTTTGGGTTTCTAATACCATGATGGGAATGGACCCCATTCCTAAGTCAAAGTCCGATTAAAGTTCATGAAATTAGTATTGTTTCAATCTCTGATGTCAGCCAAATGTGCTCTTTGCATCACCTGCAGTGTGCCCAGTAATGATGACTCCTGCAATTCGTATGGGGTTACATGGATTGGTAACATATCTAAATATGACTTTAAATTATTTTTTATAATGCCCGTTGTTCCTACTACTATTGGAACTGTCTGGGTATCTTTTTTCCACATTGCTCTCATTTCTGCCTACAGATCCTGATATTTTATGACTTTGTGTCTCTCTGTACACAAGATACTGTAGTCACTCAGTGTGGCAATTTCAATGATCAATGCTACTTTTGCCTTCTTTTCATGGACCACTATATCTGGTTTTCTAGCATCTATCTTTTGAACTATCGGTAATGGGTGATCTCATGGGATATAAACTTCATAATTTTCTATGATGCTTTTTGGCTCATGTTTCCATTGTTTTTCGGTCACTTCAGTACCATAGTATTTGCACAATCCCCAATGCAACAGTCTTGCCACATTATTATGCCTTACAGTATACAGTCCTTCTGCCATTAGTATGTCACAACCAGCAATGAGGTGCGTGACTGTTTCCAATTTGGTTTTACAAAACTTACATTTGTCTATTTCTCCCACATGTTCAATAGACTATGTAAACCAGAGTGTATGTAGCCCTCTATCTTGGGCTATCAGTATTAACCTTTCATCTGTTGGTTTGAATTCACTTCTTCTTAACCATTCCTGTGTTCATTCCTGATCAACATGAGGTTCTTCCAGACGTTTTCTATACTTGTGACTATATTTATGCATGTTCCACTTTTCTTGCCTTCTCATCTGGTCCTTCACCTTATATTCTTTCTTTTGTTTTTTTGATGCATTCAGTTGCTGCCTGATTTTTATCTACTTCTGGTTTGATTTCTATGCCTGCTTTACGCCAATATGCTTCTGCTAGATTAAGCATAGAAGTCATCTTAGATTTATTCTCCTCATGTTTCAAAACTTTCACTACATTTGGGTCTTGTGAGGTCAGCAGATATTTGTGCAGTCCCACGATTGCAGATCTATACATGTAATCAGTTTCAAGAAGGCCCATTCCTCCTTCAGAATGGGAAATATATAATCTTGGTATACACTGATTTTTATAAATCATTTAGTGAACATGAAACACCCTTCTTGTTTTTCTATCAAATCCAGCCAACATGTTTTGGGGCCAGTCAATCACTCCAAAACTGTAAGTTAGGAGAGGAAGAGCAAATTGTTTTATAGCTTGGATTTTGTTCCAAGATGTCAACTCTGTTTTCAGGATTAGTTTAAGTCTTCTAAAGTATTCCTTACTAAGTTCTATTCACATTTGTTCATATTTTATTGTTGATCCTTCATCATTCCCAGATATTTATATACCCTCTCTTGCTCAAGTTCTTTTTATATCACTTTCTTGCCCCAAATTGATGTTTTCCTGGTGCTGCAGTTTTCCTGCTTTAATGGTTACTTTTGTGCATTTATCAGGACCAAATGATGTTTTGACAACCTGCAGTTGTGCTTTCAGTTCCTCATCTGATGAGCTATACAGTTTTAAATCATCAACAAAGAGAAGATGAGAAGTATTTACACTTTGTTGTTTTCTAGGAGCCAAATTATATCCATGGGCTAAGCTGTTAAGTAAACAGTTTAATGGATTAATGGCAAGGCAGAATAGCAATGGTGACAGAGAGTCACCCTTGAATATCCCCCTTTGAATTTTTATCCCTGGGATAATAATTTGTCCTTTATCATGGCTTAATTGCAAAGTGGTCTGCCGCTGTTTCATGGTCACTATAATGTAGTTGATCAGTATAGGGTGTATCTTATACATTTTTAAGCACTCTTTTTCCCATGAATGGGGGATACTATCAAATGCTTTTTTGTAGTCAATCAATGCCCTGCTTAGATTCTTCCCCTTTTTACAGTTCTCCACTATGACTTTAACAACAAATAATCCTTTATTCCATACGACTTTCTTTTATTGCCATCTTGTTCTACTGCCATAATTGAGTTTTTTTCTAAATGACTATAAACTCTGTCAGAATCAATTCCGTGTATAGTTTATACGTCATCAGAAGGCAAGTTATTGGTCTATAACTTTTTGGGTATCTTGCAGGTTCACTCTTCAGTAGGAGCATTGTTTTTCCTGTTGTTAGCCATGTTGGTGTCTGTTCGGAGTGTGCATATAAATAGTTCTTACTCATGGCTAAATCTTCATGTTAAGATGTTAATACTTTTAACCAAAAGTTAGGTACTGCATCTGGGCCTAAGGTTTTCCAATTAGAGGCTATTCTTAACTTTGTTTCAATCTCTCTGGCTGTTATTTCATCCACTTCATATCCTGTACCTTTAAACTTCTTATTCTTTCTTTTACTTCTTCTATCCAGTTAGCATCTTTGTTATGTTATACAGGATCTTCAGAGATACTTCTCCAAAATGTATCTATTTATTCATTTTTGGCTGTCTTTCAATTCCTTTTACCTTGCTCTCTACGAAACCTTTTTGGGTCATCAATAAATTGTTTATTTTGTAATTTTCCTTTATATTTATCTGTGTATCTTCTATGTTTTTCTGCCTATGCTGAAATTTTTAGTTTGTTAGTTGTGATAGTGCATGATAGATCCTGGTCTGTTCTAATAATGCACATTGCTTTTATCACATCTTTCTTTCTTACTATTTTTGTTGATCTGTTCCCTCTTCTATAGTCTTCTAACAGTGACACTTCTTGTTTTAATTGCTTTATAATTTTCTCTATTCGATACATGGTATTCGATTTCTTCCCAATCTTTCCCTCACTACCCTGTGTTCCTGTGGTAGAACTTTATCAGTTATTAATTTAACAGCACAGTAATATATCTTGTTTAGTTCTGTTATATTGCATGGATCTCTATGGACAGTCCTAATTACTGTGTTCATTTTTTTTATCAGACTTCTGACTTTTTGGGTTTTGTTGACCTTCTGCAGTACATTTCTTTCATTGATCTTAATATATCTATCTAGGTCTATTAAATCAAGGAACTCTTCTCTTAGATCATTTTCTTCCAAACTGAGGGCATGTCCCTTGTTTTCCATTTTCTGCGGGCATTCTATAGAAAGTTCTATAGCATCTTCCTGTGGCACATTCTCTTCAATTTCACCCTGTGCCATCCATTGCTCTATCATATGGGAACTCACTGGCCTATCACTCCTCAATATTTACTGCATCAGAGTTTCCCAGTTTCCTGTTCTTTCCCTTGCTGTCTAGCCTCAAGTGTGCATTTATACTAGTTTCCTGTAGCAGGCTCCAAAATACATTAATATGGCACCTGACTGATTGCTTCTTGTTCCACTGGTTTCCCATTACTTTGGATATCCATTGCTCCATCCTGTTGTGGTGCTTTCTGAATTATATTTTCTACACTGAATCCTTCACTTCACAGGTACTCCATAACTTCAGTTTCTATTTCTTTAACATCTCCATTACTAATCTCCTTTTCTACTTTTCTTCTTTGTCTACTTATGTTTTGTATTGTAAACTTTTCCATGTCCAGATTCCTTTGCCTGCATTTTTCTTACCATATTAAATCTCTTTTTCTTTCCCATGTCCATATTTCTTCTTCAGATGTCTCCTGATCTTCCTGCTTCTCCTTACTTTGGAGACTTGCTCCATCATGCTATGATGTAACCTGTGTTAGACCTTCTACACCAAATCAATCACTTCGCAGGGACTCTATCACTTCAACTTCTGTTTTTTTAACTTCTATTTTACTAATCTTCTCTTCTACTTTCCCTCTTTGTGATATTATTTTTTTTGTGAAATTTTCCATATCTGGATGCCTTTGTCTGTATTTCTCTTCGAATATCTTTGGGGCTGCCTTCTTTGTATTGATTAATTTGGCCTTCTCCTTTGCATAAATATTGCACCATATCAAATCTCTCTTTTATTTCTATCTCCATATTTCTTTTTTATACTTTTCAAATATCTCTGGGTCTTGTTCTTTATATTTTTGCACTTCCTCAGCTGCTTCTTTTTCCAAACAGATCAAAGTTTCTTGATCAATATATTGTTTTTCACAAATCTGTTGTATTAATGAACAAAAAAGTTCATTTGAAGCTTCTGGCAGTCTTTCCTGTTGATGTATTTTTCTTTCCTCTAATTTCTCTTTTAATCATTTTGTATATCTTGTGTCTAGAAATTCTAGGCTTTTTGCATAATAGTAACAATACATAATTTCTTTCTTATCCTCAATAGTCCACTTTATCGTCATTATGGCTATTCTTTGGCCTATCAGTTTTCGTGATTTTTGTGGAATACTACTTCCTTCTACAACAAGAGGAGCATCCTCCCCCTGGGCCTGGCTCCATTTTAGGAATGTTTGTGTATTTTGAGGATTCTGCACTGTCATCTTTTCCAGTCCTGGCACCAGTGTGCCTACCAGGATTGGGCACTTTTTTTATCCTGGGTCTTGTGCACCCAGCTCTCTTTTTAAATTTTTAACCTACTTCTGTCCATGATGTATGCTATATAAAAACTATATATCAGTGTCATCTTGGTGAGATTTTCTGAAAAGCAGGGTCCACTTCACAAAAGTACTCACCAAGACTTGAGGATGAATTCAGTTTCAGCAATAATACTCTCCTTTACTTGTTGACTTGTCATCTCTCTATTCGGACCCCTACTCTCTGTGTAAGTGACTTACTTCAGGATTCCAATACACTTGCTCTCAGCCTGTTTTCATTGTAAGTGGTCACTTACAGTGAGAACAACCCTGTTAGAATTGGGGCCATGTTTTTTTCAACAATCATGTATCATTGGTTCACAGCGAACAAATTTTTAAGCACATCCTAAATATGCAATTAAAGATGAAGCAGAAATAGTAAAATTGTTGTGGTAGAAATATTGATTGTTTGGTTAATAATGCAGCAACCCTGTCACTTTCAGAAAGATTACCTACTTTGTTAGCTCACTTATCTCCTTTGCATCTACTTTGAAAAGATGTAACATTTTCTGCTGCAAAATGTATACATAATTGCTATGTAATGTAAACGAGAATGGATCAGAGCATAGGTTATATGAATACATATTGTATAACACATTTGAAATTAGAACACCTATAGACTACATTTTTGCCAAATAATTCGAAAATAATTTATATATAATAGGGTGGATGACATTTTCTTGGGTACACTTGTAAATCTTTAGGTTATCTATTTTGGTTGCTGTATCTTATGACAAATGCTATAGTTGAAGCATGCACATTTCAGAGGATTCCCTACAACAAATTTTCTTTCAACTTGTATCTGTGTTTAAATGTAAACATCTCCAAGATTTTTGCCAGCAAATATACTCTCCTACAAAGTGGTCTTAGGTAAATGATGGATGAACAGGTGGAAAACCTTACATGCCCTGTAAATGACACCGTAGATCATAGGAATATAGGTTCATAGGTTCATAGGTAGGTACTAGGCTATTGGCCCTAGGGCCCATACAAGCCTAGCCAAAAAAATGTAGCCTGGCTTTTGCCACCCAAGTAAATTATTTTCCTGTGCCCCTGTCAAGCAGAGCCACAGAAATGATCCCCGGGGTGAATTTCCTATTTCCCATCCAATCATCAAGATTTTTCTTGAAGAGTGTTAATGAGGAGCTCTGTTTGACGTAGATAGGTAGTCTGTTCCAGAGTATGGGAAGTCTCTGGGACAGGAATCTATCCCTTCAGCATGTTCTGTTTATTGTGGTGACATGGTTTAAGTCCCTAGAGTGTATAGCTCGGATGGATTGGGATTTCTTTAAGTGGAGCATGTCCAACAGCTCTGGGTTTGACATAGCTTTGTATGTTAGGCAGAGATCGCCTCTGAGTAGGCAATATGCGATGGAGTAAAGCTGTAGTTTTTTGAGACGGTCTGCATAGGGCATCTGTTTGAGGCCAGTAATCCTCTTTGTGAGGTATTTCTGTGGTCTTTCCAGTTGTTGTAGATGTCTTGTGAGGCACATAACAAAAGGGGAGTTGTACTCTATAATGGGTCTAATGAGTGATGAGTAGAGGGGAACAATGACCTCTTTTTTTCTGGATGAGAATCATTTTGTGATGAGATGAGCCATGTAGAAAGATTTCCTGACCACTGTGGCGATATGATTATCAAAGGAGAGACTACTGTCCACCTGTTTCCCAAGGTCTCTTATCACATTTTCGGCATTAAGTAGACTACCAGCTATGTGGTAGATCATGGGTACAGAGTTTTTACCAAAGGGGATGACAATACACTTTTTGGCATTGAGCTTCAGGCCATGGCTTTGACACCAGGTATCTGTCTCAGTGAGGCCCTTTTGTAGTTTGTCCACATCGTTAGGAGTTTTGATTATGGCTCCTAGTTTGCAGTCATCTGCAAACTTTGTTAGCCAAAGACCTTCTGTGTTGGCCTGCACTTCAGAGAAGTAGATACCAAACAGGAGAGGACCCAGGACTGAACCCTGTGGTACTCCACTTGTCACTGGTCTGATGTTGGATTTGGAATCCGCTACTTTCACAGTGTGGGTTCTGTCCGTGAGCCAGTTGGCAACCCATCTTGTGACATAGGGATTTATACCTAGTTTAGTGAGCTTATCTATAATTCCAGAGTGGGGGATGGTGTCGAAAGCCTTGGCGAGATCTAGATAAGCTGTGTGAACCATTTTACCCTCATCTATGGCTTTGGTGACTGCTTCAAAGAAGTCAATCAAGTTTAGGAGACATGATCTGCCTTTTACAAATCCAAACTGGGTGGGGTCCAGAGTTTGGAGATTACCAATGTCTTTCTTTATGAGTTCCATGATGATACGTTCCATGGCCTTACAGACCAGGCTCGTCAGGCTAATGTGGCGGTAGTTCCCGGGGTCCATCATGGCTCCCCCTTTGTGGAGTGGGATAACCGTCATGGTGCACCATTCAGTGGGTACAAAGCCTGAAGTGAGGCTATGACTGAACATGGTATTTAGGTAGGGTGCCAGTTCATTCTGTAGTTCATGTAGAACGCAGCCTGGGATATTGTCATGTCCCATGGATGCTGTGTTCTTGGCTTTGGAGAGTGTGTTTTTTACCTGTGCAGCCGTGATTATAGGAACTTTGCATTCTTCCAGTATACAGATGGACCCTCTAGGGGGTGAGAGGGGGGTAAAGTTAGCACTGAACCTATTTGCTAGGATATTGGCAATATCAGTTGGTTCTGTATATTTAGTGCCATTGTGCTGTAACTCAGAGCAGATCTAAGTGTTCCCATTTAGATTCTTGACATAGCTATAGAATGCTTTTGGTTGTCTTTAGAGTCAGTGGCAATTTTGTTATCATAACTAGCTTTGGAGGATTTTATGTGGGATCTCAGCTTCTTACTGAGGTTGACCAGAGAGTTCCTCCAGTCATGGGATTTTACTCTTTTTTTGCAACAGTTTCTTTTTTCTGTTGTAGAGTTTGTTTATGGCAGAGGACCACCAGATTGGCTTCCTTTTTTGGAGGATAACATCTTGGTTCTATTAGGGATAGCATGATCCATGCACTCATGTAAGTGCTTATAAAGTGCATTTGTGTAGGATTCGGCAGTCATACCTCTATTGTCTGTCTGCATGGGTGTCATGAAGTTTGCCACTTCTGTCTTAAGAAGTGTGAAGTTGGCTTTGGAGAAGTTTTTTACGATGGTTTCCCTAATTGGGGGTGGGATGTGGATGTCTAGGCTGATTAGCTTGTGATCGGATCTGACCAACAAGGAATTGACCTCTGTTGTGGAACACCAGTTTCCCATGTTGGTAATGACCAGGTCTAGGATATTGCTGCCCCTGGTGGGGGTGTGAATAAGTTGATCCAAGGCGTTGGAATTTATGAATTCTAGAATATGTTGAGCAAAAGAGTTGGTACATGAGTAGTTTTCCCAGTTAATGGTGGGGTAGTTGAAATCGCCCATTATTAGGGTGTTCGGTTGTACCCTAATACTTTCCAGTGTATCAAGAAATGAGGACTGTGAATCCTGGGGCATGGTGGGGGGTCTGTGGCAAGCTACAATTGCCCAGAGTTAGTTGCACTTGGATAATCTCGGATGCATTATGCTGTGCAACTAGCCTGGAGGTGTGGATATCCTTAATGAATATGGACACGCCTCCACCTTTAGTGCTTCATTCTGGGTTAGGTGGCCGAAAGGTGTGGTATGAATTGTAGCCTGGTAATGCAGGGGTGATCTCTGGAGCTTTGAACCAGGACTCTGTCACTGCACAGATGTCAATGTTGCCCATTTTAAGGAGTGCCTCGAGTGAGTGCATTTTGAGGTTTAAACTTCTAGCATTGAGCAGCATTACCCTCAGATTTTGCTTGCTTGTACCTGTTACGGTGGTAAATTTGTCATTTGAACCTTGCCTAAAAATGGCACTATAGGAGTGGCAAGTGTTAGCCAGTATCCGGAATCCTAAGGGTGACAGGTGCAGGCCATCTCTGGCAAAGCATCGTGGTCTGTCGATCATGTCATCCCAGGCAGACAAATACTGGATCCCCTTAGAATGACACCAGAAGCTTAGCCAATTGCTGAAGTCAATCATTTTGTCCTTGTACTGTGGTATCATTCTGGGTGATGGCAGGATACTACTCAGGGGTAGGGTCATACCTGACTGGGATACAAGATCGGAGAGCTTCTCCATGTCTCTTTTCATGTAGTCCAGGGAGATACGTCTCAGGTCATTCAGACCAACATGGACAATGACAGTGTCATATTTGTACTTATTGTGGAGTGACCTGAGTGCATGCATTATGTGGCGGATCCTGGCAACTGACAGGCAGCTGACAGTAACTTTCTCCTTGTTTAGTCTAGCCAGTGGAACATCAGTGTGCCTGACTATAGAGTCACCTATGACTAGAGTGTTGGGTACATTGTTATGCCTTATGGGCTGTGGTTGAGTGGCACACTGAGTTTGTGGGCTATGTGTCATTTGGGTTGTGTTGGGGGGTGGAGTTTGCTTGCTTTTCTGCTTTGGAGGTCCCTGATGCTTGGGCAGGTTTTTATTGAGAGCCTCCACGAATGTAGGTGTGTGTTTTGTGTTTCTATGTGTGTGTTTTGGTGGTGTAGGTTTTGAGGGACTATGTGATGAGTGTGGTGTGGTGCAAGTGTTTACCTTCTCCTCTTGACTGTCTAGTCCAGTCTTGGGTGAAGAGAGCTTTGCTTCCAGTTTGGCTATATAAGTGCATCTCTCACAGGTTGTAGTGTTGGGTGGTAGGAGGAGAGGGTTGTCTGTGTACATGAGGCAATTGCTGCATTGCCCCAAGATGCCCAGATTCATCAGGTAGTCAGGAGAAATCACTGGGAGCTGTCCCTTAGACATGCCTGGATAAGTGCTTATTTATTAAGTACTAAAAACTGCTTTCCACTAGACGAGTGAGGAAAGTTGAGTGCTGCAGTAATTTGCAGCTTATGTAGTGCTTATCATGAGTTCTGAACAAGTGCTGAGTTCAAAGAAACAGATTTGAGTGCTGAAACTAGAAAACTGGCTAGTTATAAGAAACAAAACTAAGCTAGAAGGCTTCCCTCCAACACAGAAGGGCTTGGGGGCTCAGAAGCCTACAAACAGTCTAGACCCTTAACAGGAAAGGCAGGAAACAAGTTTAACATTTTTTTTGTTCTCTTTCCCAGATGCTCTCTTTGTACACAGTAGGAGTGCCTGAAATCAGAGTATGATCTTACTGCACTCAGTTGAGTGAGCAAATGAGATGTGCCCAGAAGGAGTATCCAAACACAAATTTACAAGCGGGGCAGGCAGTTTCAAAGCCACTAAAATTAACACCAAAACAGAAATAGGGAGGGTGGGTGGGAAAACTAACTGAAGAACAGAGTCAAAACTTCCAGTTCAGTTAATATTCATGCAACACAATTAAAGCAATTTAAATACTGTATTATTTGAAAAAAAGTGCAGATAAAGGTACTTAAATTCTCTTATACGTCCAGTTGAATACAGCTAGATCTTAGCCGGCCAAAGCTGAGGTTTTTAAGCAGAAAATATTTCAAACTGTACCACTTAAATAAGCATTGACAGAAAATCAAAGACTGTGGCTACGCCCACACCTGCAATTACTAACAGATAACAAAATTCAAGCAAGCACTAACTGAAGAACAGAGTCAAAACTTCCAGTTCAGTTAATATTCATGCAACACAATTAAATCAATTTAAATACTGTATTATTTGAAAAAAGTGCAGATAAAGGTACTTAAATTCTCTTATACGTCCAGTTGAATACAGCTAGATCTTAGCCGGCCAAAGCTGAGGTTTTTAAGCAGAAAATATTTCAAACTGTACCACTTAAATAGGCATTGACAGGAAATCAAAGAATGTGGCTACCCGCACACCTGCAATTACTAACAGATAATAAAATTCAAGCAAGCACTAACTGAAGAACAGAGTCAAAACTTCCAGTTCAGTTAATATTCATGCAACACAGTTAAATCAATTTAAATACTATATTATTTGAAAAAAGTGCAGATAAAGGTACTTAAATTCTCTTATACATCCAGTTGAATACAGCTAGATCTTTGCCTGGCAAAGCTGAGGTTTTTAAGCAGAAAATATTTCAAACTGTACCACTTAAATAGGCAATGACAGGAAATCAAAGAACGTGGCTACACTTACACCTGCAATTACTAAACAGATAACAAAATTCAAGCAAGCACTAACTGAAGAACAGAGTCAAAACTTCCAGTTCAGTTAATATTCATCCAACAGAATTAAATCAATTTAAATACTGTATTATTTGAAAAAAAGTGCAGATAAAGGTACTTAAATTCTCTTATACGTCCAATTGAATGCAGCTATGTGTGTTGGAGTACTGATAAAGTACTGGGTTATGAGACTGATCACCTGGGATTAAGGGTGAGGTAAAATGTCAACAAGACAGACTTCTCAATGGGAAGACAGACTGTCTGTATGATAACCATCCAGTAAAAAGAGGGTTGGGGTCTCAGCATCTAATGATATCCAGAGTTGTTAGGATATACTACATGCTTCTAGCAAAACTGACTACAACATGTAAGGAGGCTGGAAGAAGCTGGTACTGAACCTGTGGTTACTGAGGTTGCTGAACCCTCTGCAAATACTGTTTATTTATCTTTGTTTACTGGGAAGAGTCTGACTGGGTAGTACTCATTTTCAGTGGAGGCCCTGGGAGAACAGCTCCATTTGTTTACATTTCATTTTGCCTGTTTCCAGTATAACACAGAGTAGTTACATTTCTATTTACATTTATATACATTCAGTAGTTACATTTATACATTCTAAGATTTTACAGAGGTAGAAGTTACTACATGTACAACTTAGTGGATTGTGCAGACAGCAGTTATGTATAAACATTGTTTTGTCATTTCAGTGAGAGTTTGAGAGCATTCAGTGTAAGGATAGTATTCTGAGAACAGTAAGCAAAAGGCTTAAACTGGTGACGAGCATGTGCAGGACCAAGACTGGTTAACCAGGACGGTAAAGATGTTTAAGCAGTGGTTTAAAGCTATTGAGTTTATCAGAGAGTTTTATTTGTATGGGGATATGATTCCAGAGTTTAGAGACATATTGGGAGTAGAATAAGTCTCCTGCTACATTACTTAACTTATTTGTGAGTAGTAAGAATTTGTTACTAGAACAGAGGTCTCTTGCTGGATAGTGGAACAGTAATACATTTTTAGTGCAGGGCATTATTTTGGATGCTGAATGAGTTTGTGTGCTGTTATTAGTTGTGAATATGTTAGGTAGTTATGCAGTTCAAGCCAGTTTAATTGCTTTAAGCTATGACAGTGATGGATCGTATGAGGAAGATTGGTAGGAAACTAAAGTTATGGTCTTACTTAAACTGCTTCAACCTACTGCTCCTACAAACGTAAGAATAGCCATCCAGATGTATGCCACAGAGTGATAAAAAGAGACTATGACCCACATCAGCCAAGCCTAACTAGGGACTCGCATGCCCTAAGAGCTGGACGGGAGAGAATGGGTGTGAATGTCTGATGTAATTATTCTGGTCAGTTGATTGCCACCAAGCAAATGCAGGCTGGCAAAGTTCCAGAATGGCTAGATCCAAGGAAGTGGGCTTGGAGTTTTGCAAATGACAGTGGTATTCCGCAGTAGTATGTGTGTGGGGGCAGACATATATATGCCATGGGTTGTAGTGATACTGGTGCTCCAGCAGGAGCCAGTTTAAGGCCTAAAAGGAACCCCCCTCATTACTGGCCTGGGTAGATGCTGATGTGGACCAAAACAATTTCCATCGCTACCATATGAAAGTCCCTTCTGCCTGACTGTTGACCACAGAAGCAAGCATGTACTTCAGGCCACTACAAAGAGGGTAGACGGTTGGCAACCACTATAAGAAACCACCAAAAGAAAAAGACAGAACAGACAGTTATGAGACTATTCCAAATATCTTGTAAGGTATAATTTCCTGAATACAGAAATCCTTGACTTCAGAGGTGGATAAGCCATGCATGAATCAGTAATAATAATGGAGGGTAATGATGAACCTTACTGTTAGAATTATGAGATCTGCTTGAAAATGATAATGTAGTGCAAAACAATGCATTGAAAAGAAGATATTAGGTTCATAGGTTAGTACTAAGCTAAATGCTCTTGCGAGCCATTTTAAGCCTAGCCAATTATCCCTTGTTAGACTCAAACCCTGTACCTTGTGTTTGTAAGACAAACACCTTAACCATTAGGCCACCCCATATTTATAAATTCTGTTACACAGGACCAAATGAATGTCAACTATCCTTATGATCACTGGATATCATGTTATGTCTAGTGTTTTGCTGTGATTATATCTCTATTGTCTTAACTCATTACATCAGAGTGATGTCTCCAGGTGCATCTGCAGTTACCTCCTACTGCACCTCTAGGCGTCAAATATTGCTTGTTCATATTTCCATTAATAATTCCAAAACCATGCTACATACAAGGTATCAGAATGCTTTATCTTCAAGCATACATGATGGCAAACATAATTGTATTGATATTTGACCTACGTCAATGACTATTTGTTAAAATTGTAAGGTGATAACTTCATTTTTAAAAGGCTGAAGCCATACCCACTGGGAGTTAAAGGTACACACTCAAAAGAGCTGTACTGGAGGGAATGAGTTAATACATTTCAGACAGTATGATTCATTTCTGTTATATGTATTATTATTATTAATGCATTGTGGCTACTATTTAGAATGGTAACTAATTTCATATAACTGCAATCACATGCTATTTATCAAAAGATTTCTTGCGTCTTGTGCATATTTCTTAGTAATTCTTCAGTCCCGTGTCCAATACTGCATCCACTAGAATGGTTCAGCTAGTCAGTAGATTCATTTTTATAGCTGTCTACCAACATATCTATCTTTACATGTATACACATCATGGATCTGTATTGTCATGCCTCTTTTTTATCGAAGCCTTTTCATATATCCTTCTCAGGTTTATTCAGAAAGACCTAAAGTTTTGTGTAAATATTGATGTGAATTCCAGGTAAAATAACATTTCTACTAATTTGCATTTTATGCCATACAAATTGTTGTTGTTGTTTGTCTTTTGGCTTTTCCCAGTTAGGGGTCGCCACAGTAGAACTCCGGTCCGCTAATGATTAGCAGTTGGTTTTTATGGTGTCAAGTTGCCAGCCTGATGCCCAACCTTCAATGAAGGCATGCCCATTCAACGCATGTCTTTCGAACGCCCACTCGACTGCGGCGAGGACATGCAGACTCCACACAGAAGGCACTCCCAACCCAAGCCGAGAATCGAACGGGAGAGCCTCTTACTGTGAGGCAACAACGCTACCGCTGCACCACCGTGGAAGGTATTTTATAATTAATAATAAAGATGTTTGTTAACTAGGAAGGCTCTCTGAGCACACAGTTCCTTTTCCAGGGTGACCCGGGAACAAGGTCTGGTTATCTTACTTAAGGTGACAGTGGGCAAACGAGGAAGTCAAACCCTCTACTACAGAAACTACAGCTCACAACCTTAATCCTCTGCCGCAACAACCGGATTAGTAATTCTAATTGTAAACATTGAATAGTTATAAAGTAAATCAGCATATGTGGAACTGATATGGCTGATTGGAAACACTGCAGTTGCAACACAGTTGTCACAATTCATATACAGCCATTTGAATTCACACAAAAACTTTGTGTTTCATACAGAGTGGCACGATCTATTCAGCAATGATTCATTTTTTGTTCTCTCTGGTGGATGTCTTTGTATTCTAAGAAGGTTTGACACCTTGCATATGATATACCTATATCTCTTTCTTTGTCTCTCTCTCTGTATATATATATATATATATATATATATATATATATATATATATATATATATATATGTGTGTGTGTGTATATATGTGTGTGTGTGTGTGTGTGTGTGTGTGTGTGTGTGTGTGTGTGTGTGTATGCAGAACCTTATGTCGAATTGGCTTCACAGTGACGAATAAAAAAAGCTGGCATAGTGGATCAAAAATCAGCTGATAAAAACATACCGCATTTTTCACCAAGACATTGCAGTACAGCGGGAATGGTGGTAGAATGCCTTTCCCTAATGTAGTGCAATCTCAGAGTTAGTATATAATTAGCAGGGGGTGTTATGGGGGAGGGCGCAGTAAAAAAAAATTGTATATTTTTTTTTCAGTCCTTTGTAAATTTATGATTATGTTTTCAACAAAAGGTAGTCAATCATCATTGGATCGACTACTTTCTGTTTCAGTGGAAGGTTATGCTTTCGTACATGTATAATATATATTATATATATATAGATAGATAGATAGATATATAATTTATTGACATGTTTTTTAGAATATACTCAGCGATATACTCCCCTAAAATGTCTGCTGACAACTTTTACTGTCATAACTGCCATTTTTAGTGTTGTCTTAATGTTTTTATGAGTTTGCTTATGAATATTATATGAACTAGCATATCTACTGTAGATTAACTGGAATGTAAAATTCAATTTCATTGCTAACTGAAAATATAATTACAGAATGGAAGATACCTCAAAATCAGCATTTTGTTTTCTTTCAGGGTCAAGCCCCTCTACCTACTTCCGACTTGTGAAGGGCTATGGTTCCTGCACCGTCATTTTTATAGTTGAAGCCTAGGTCACATGACCTGAAACAAAGGAATTTCCTTTACAGCTTATTCCTTTTCATAATTTTATATTCTTTAAGCAAAAAAAGGAAATTCCATGCTGCATAACTGCCACAGAAAACAGTAATTTTACACTGTATGTATTTAGTTTTCCTTTTGTTTCTTCACTGAAGTTGAATTTTATTTAATTGTGTGCATTGTGCATCTTAAAAATCCTTTATATTCAGGACCATTTATCCTAGGGCTTCCATTGTAATTAGGTTGTGCAGAGTTTAATGTTTTATTCAATAACCAGACATAAATAAATATGATTTAGAAAAGTGTGTGCTATGCAGCTTCATACTGCAGCTCATGTTGTACACGCTTCTTTATACCCACCTCTTTCCTGGGAATATTTCCTTTAGCTTCCTGTGCTGCTACCACCCCAAGATTAAAATCCTGCGACTGCCTATGTAATAGATAGGCTTCTCACCATAAGGATGACCCTTATTACTTGTCCTTTATGAGACATTCTGTAGGTGACTGTAAGAATGAAACTCTGTTATTATAGTGCACCTGGTTCTTGCATGCAGAAATCAGACAATATAACATTAAATAATATGACTGGGTCATTGATCACAACCAGCAGTTAGCAGTTTGCTCTTTGACAACTGCTTTTAATGTGACTCACCTAAGGAATAAAACTCTGAAGGAAGTGAATCATATTTAGAACATTTTGGAATGGTAACATTGCCAGCTCTGAGTGAGAAAAAACTGAATGTATTGCATCATTGTACACCTTAAAAGAACATTATACAATGACCCCCCATTAATATTCCAAAACGTGCACACTGATTGGTCAGCATGCACATTGTAAATCAGACTTATACTAATGGAAAAAGGTCCGGTCACCCGGACTTTTTCCATTAATATGTCTTTTTTTTACAGCAATGGAGAACGTAAGATCTCTGTTGCTTTTTAGAAACTGTCTTGCTATGTTAAAGGAGTTTAACATAGCAAGATAGCTTTAAAAAAAGTAACGGAGATCTTCCTTTCTCCGTTGCTTTTTTAAAAGCTGTCTCGCTATGTTAAATGGGTTTAACATAACGAGACAGCTTTAAAAAAAGTAACGGAAATTCTCCATTGCTTTTTTTAAAGCTGTTTCGCTATGTTAAACTCCTTTAACATAGCAAGACAGTTTTCAAAAAGCAACGGAGATCTTGCTTTCTCCGCTGCTTCCACCCACAGCTCTGATGTACTACATAAGTGTACGCATGCGCAGTACATCAGAACTGCCGCAGAATACCGGACAGCTGTGGAAGTGCAGCACGGAGGCATTATACAATGCCATTATTTAAGAAAAGTAAATATTTTTTTTTTAAATTATGTCATTGTATAATAGCAATAACCCACTTCTGGGTGTGGGTAATGCTGGATTTACCCACGGTTGTCTTTGTTTGGCCACTCGGGCTTTGCCCTCGTGACCAAACCACACCAACCATGGGTAAATCCAGCATTACCCACACCCAGGCGTGCGTTATTGCTAAATTAACCCACATCAGGCAAGTATAGTGCATTTATAGTTGCTATGGTTAAAGCATTATACACTGTGATTGGGCACTCCATATGACAGTTACAACCAGTGTTCTAGAAGTGCTTTTAGAATACCAAGTGATGTATTTTCTTATAGTTGTATACACTAGTTGGCCTGGGTAATTTCCATCCCATCCTACTTTGTACTTCAAGTAAGAGAGTTTATGCACTTGTGAAAAAACTTATTTATATATTTATTTGGCTGCTACTTGATACAGCGGCTTCAAATACCGTTATTGGATAGGTTTTGGCATTTATATGTGTGTATTAAGCCACTTGTGACTTCTTTCCTTAGGCTGTAGTTAATAGCCATTATATTGTATGATCGTAGCCAAATATGCACAATAGCCTTGTTATACAGGTCTACTTCATCCTGTCAAAGGCCGACAATATCGAAGCTGATATTGTTGGCACCAAAATGTCGAAAGCGAAAGTCATCGCGCGTGTAAATGGAAATCTCCATAAGGGGAGATTTCCATTTACTGCAATGTAGTGCAAACTCGGAGTTGGTATATTTAAGTAGCAGGGGGGTGTTGGGGGTGCAGGGGGGCTTGCCCCCCTGCATAGAGCAATTTGTGTTGTGCTTGGATGGGGGGTTTTTTTGTGCGTGTTTGATGTTTGGGGGTTTCGACATTTTTGTGTCGATTATGACGCTGTCGACAGTTTGAGTTTTCGACAGTGTAATATAAACACTTGTTATACAGTAGTGTTCATATCAAACAGCTTGTTATATGGTTTCTTTAATGTTGGCAGTGTAGCACCTGCCTACATTATGTGCTGTCATTCCTAAAAATCTTCCTGTTGTAGAAATGAGAAATGAAGGCAGACTCCATTTGGCAATTAAGAATCTTGACTTCTCCTTCTGTATTTTTTATCAAACTTGTTTTGTGCCTTTTATAGTGCTTTATTACCATAAACTATAAAACATAACTTGTGGCCATTTGGTGATAACTATGCCATTTCTGCATAATCTAATGACTTACATGACGTAATGAGCTTTGATCTGTAAGTCACGTAAGGTTATCCGGCAGCATTTCAACATTGTTACCTGGTAGTACCAAAGAATTATGTGTGATCCCTTATAAGACACTAGATAAATAATAATTTAGGATGACAAATTAGAAGATTGACTAAAAAAATCTAATGCCTTGCAGGCTGTCGTAGGAGTGTAGCCAGTCAAATGCAATGTAAGTCATTGTGTACAAATGCTGTTTAAAGGGGGTGGCATTTTGATGAACTTATTCATTAAGTTCCCAAACTTCAAACACATAACTGAAAGAAAAAGTATGCAAGCTGAAGTGGGGAAAAAAAAGAACATAAATATGCCCAGAATGATGTATGATTGCTGTTTTATTAGGTGGCTACTTAAATGGTCCAAATGTGAAGATTTAAAATAAAACAAAGGGCAGTTATTTAAGTTTGGAGAAACATGGAAGATTTCTTTATGAACCTGACATTTCTCACTTCCCTATGATCTACTCTGTTTAACATCTTCAGCAAGTGCAAAATAAATGCTGTAAAGGTAAATCCTAACCTTTTAATGTCTTAAAATCAGAAGTCTTAACACTTTTGTTCACAACTATTGAACTTCATCAGAGACTGGTTAAAAATAAATTACATCCCCTTATATAACCTTTTGAAATTTGCGCCAAAAATGTTAAAGTGACATACATCAAATAAACATACACAAACCCATCACTTTAAAACATAGACCATTCAGTGATATAAAAAATACAGCTATGAACTGAAACACATCTTGTTTAAAATACAACTTAAAAGGTTGTAAAAATAATCACAATACATTTATGAAATACAAGATGCTCTAATCTTTAGAGCAGGTATCAAAGAAACCACATCGTTGATGCCAGGCAAGCTAGTGGCATTCAACAAAATTTGCCAAAATAACTCTCTTTTTTTCTAGGAGAGTTTCCCCATCACAACCCCTAGGTTGCAATTCCACCTTTTCAAGAATGGAGAAGTGTGCTAGTAAATATGGGACTTAAGGGCATCAATGGTCTTTCCTATGTAGAAGGCCAGACAGGAGGAAGAAAAGGCAATATAAACCACCCCATTGGTGTTGCAGTCATATCTGCCTTTAACAGTAATCAAATTCGGAAAGCCAGACACTTGAAAAAACCTACCCTCCAGGATGAACCTACATTGCCTACACAAACCACATTTCTTCATACCCCAATTCATCATACATTTATTTGAGTTCCTAACACTCCATTCAAACATGTTTTTTAGATTCCAATTGTTTTTATAAACAAATCTAGGGGTAGCCCCAAGCTTCTCCAGGAGCCTTAAGCTCCCAAAAACTGTGGTCCAGTGGCTTTTTATAGCATCCTGAAGGGACTCTATCCCTCTGTTGTATGGCAATATGAAAGCCTGAACATAGTCATTACCATTCAACTCTGACATAGGAATTACTAGATCTCAACCATTATTGTTGCCATCACCAAATCCCAGGATGGGATGGAATCTGTACAGTCGATTTTCACAAACATACCTAGAAATCTCCTCTACCATGGATACTGGGTATCCCCTCTCCTTAAACATATCAATCAGAATCTGAACTTCATGCAAAAATTGGGAATCATCAGACACCAGTTGGCTTGTTCTGATAAGCTGACCCTTCATGAAATTATGCTTTTGCCATATGGAATGTCGGCTATCGTAATGTAGGTAAGAGTCAGAGAAGGTAACTTTTCTAAATGTTGTAGTTTCATATTTTTGCTTAGGTGTGTTCTTGTACAGCATAATGTCTAGGAAACTAATCCTATTTTCATCAGAATTCCAGGTGAATTCCAAAAATTCTGTGGAATGGTTCAAAAAATGTATGAATTGAGACAATTGTTCCTCATTACCGCCCCGTAAAATAAAAATATCATCCAAATATCTCAGATGTACTTCGGCAAGTGTTACCCGAGAACTACTACTACATTTGGCTGCTGTGATCTACATAATGAAATATGATCTGCTAACTGTAGTTATGTTCTGCACATTTTCCTGAAACAAATGTGACAGAAAACTTTCTGAGCACTTGCTATATCTGCTAATGCTTGAGAGGGCCCACTGCAGTGGGTGCTATTGGATACATCTTACTTGCATCATCTAAGATAGTTGCTCTTTGAATCTTGGTATGCTGCCTCTAGGTCACATGCTTGGGGGAATTCTGAGTCACACATGGCGTCTTTGTGCCACACATACAGAATATGCTGCCTAAAGAACCCCAGTTCTAGCTCTATATTCAAACAAAAAGTTATGTCTGAAAGACAACACAGTAACTTTCAAGTTTATATACTATAATATAGCTAATAGACCATCCTATGCCAAAGAAGAAGCACAGACAGGGAATAACGACTCATTGCAGAGAGTCAACTCAAATATCATTTTATTTGTAGTATGCTTACATATCTGTAATCGTTAACTTAGAGACGCCATTAAAATGGGTGAAATGCCTAGCTAGATTTCCAGGTAGCTTCTTGAAGCCCCCCAAAAGAAAGGAGACAAAAGATGTCTATTTATGAAGAGGATTTAGAAGTTAAATGCTCTATAAATATTGTTCCCCCAAAACAACAGTCAGCACCTAGCAATGAGGTCCAAATAGTAATGTTTGATACATGTTTGTCCTGATGTTCAGGCTGCCATGGTACAGATGTCCAGTATGGGAACATTGCTGAAACAAACATTAGTGGCATTTGATAACACCCTTTCCATTGTGTAATGTATGCATTAGTCAAGTGCTTTGAGCCTTCTGGTTACAAAACTTGAAGAAAATAGCAGTTAGAGTCTGGTTTTCTGTTTTGTAACTGAACAACCTTCCCTGAGTAGATGAAAGTGGCAATAGTTGCAAAAAACAAAAAGAAGTTTAAAGAAGAGCAATGCTCAAGATTCGCTCTTCTCCAGGATTTTCTGTATTCATTTTTTGGCTTGTCAACACTCAGTGAGGAGCTGAAATTAATAAATGATCTATCTGTTTATGTTTACAGACTCCTGCAGAATATATCCAAACCACAATCTAGAAGCAAAATTAATCCAAACGACAAAGCCAGTAGATTTTTCCTTTTATTAAAACACACCAAAACCTCTCTAGCGCCTCGGCTTAACAGCCTTCCAGGAGATAATACAAACAGAGAAAAATATCTCTTATAAAGGTGCATCAATCACATTAAAATTCATCAATAAAACAATTAACCAATTTTATCAACACTTTATAATAAAAACTTCCAATTACATTCCTTATTTAATCCACCAGGGGTTAAAGTGCTATACTTTAAAATAAAACCTGCTTCTTTATACAGTAATCTATTTTTTAAACACATAGTGTTTATTGCTGAAACTTGTTCCAAGATACTGCCTTTTAAACCTTCACATGACCCTCCATGTATTTCATTAAAATGAGTGGCTACAGGGCTTTCTAATTTTTTATTCTTAATATCACGAATATGCTCTTGTAGCCTGACCTTGAAAGACCTCTTACTTACACCAATGTAAAATAAATTACATGGGCATTTAAGAGCATAAATAATACCCACTGTATTACAAGTATACTCTGTTACTGGTCTATATTTTATATAATTAATTTTATCAAAATATTTCACTATAAATGGACAAACAGAACAATTTCCACATGCCCAGGTACCAACCCTACTAATTTCATGACTTATATTGATATTTGGTAAAGAAAAACTAGCATGAACTAACATGTCTTTTAGGTTACGACCTCTCTTAAAAGAAATCAAAGGTGAATGCCATATATTATTCAATTTGTATCTTCCTTCTCTTAAAAATGACCAATAATATTTTATAACAGCTATAATGTCATCAGAGAGTACATTATATGACGTGACAAAATACATTTTATTGCACATTTGATTTGATTTTTTATGAAATGAACTACTATTATATTGATTCTTATTTTTAATATCCATTTCTGTCCTACATAATTTTTCTAAGGCTTTTCTAATTACTTCTATAGTATACCCCTATTTTTAAACATCCGACAGGAATTTAGAATTTCTCTCTCTAAGATATCAGGCTCATTACAAAGCCTGCTAACTCTTAGTAATTCCCCGTATGGTAAAGAATTCATAATATGTGCTGGGGTGGCAACTACGTCCATCCAAAAAGTGTCCACCATCATCAAATTTTCTATGTATCCTAGTATTAATTTTTCTTTGTTCCACATTTCCTTCTAATTGTT
The DNA here is from genome assembly GCF_019279795.1 of Protopterus annectens. Lineage (NCBI taxonomy): Eukaryota > Metazoa > Chordata > Ceratodontiformes > Protopteridae > Protopterus > Protopterus annectens. Next base: position 1,273,102,837 of record NC_056741.1, on the reverse strand, counting down.
TTAATAAAAGGAAAAATCCTGCAGAATATATGTTCATCAACTCCTGGATCAAAAACAGAACATAAACGGTGTGGATGAACAACATCACAGATGCCTCATTTAGAAGAGTATACTGACTTGTCTGGAGAGAAACCTCATCATTATGATGACAAAGTAAGATTCATAACGCATAGCCTGGAGCATGGAGATCACTATACTGGGATGGTAACCTCCTGTTAGAATACCCTGATTCATAAACCTTGTCCATTGAACCAACCTGTTTAAAGGGTTGATGCAACAGAATGCCACTTATTGGGTTTCCACTCTACTGCTGAGGCCAGAGATGAATGACCCCTTCAGAATTTGTTTCACAAGACCGTGGTTGACCACAGTTCTGCCTTTCACTTGCTGATAGTACACTGAGATTTTCAGCAGTTATCATGATGACAAGGTAACTAAAGACTGGTTGAAAAAGAAGCCTGAGACCAACATAGTAAACATGGATATTTATAGGTTTTGAAGGAAAGCTATTAGTATCTCAAGTGATTAAATCAAATTCATTCATCTCTGTAAATGGCTTAAACAGAAATCTTTATGATGACTTGTAACATCTCTAAGATGTGCCTTGAGAGATTTGCTGGGTATAAAGGAACTACCTCAGAAACCAGACATTCATGCAGATGCAGTCACCTTTCCAGTATGTATGATCTCATAGCACTTAGACAAGAGTAGTCTCTGCAGAAAGATGGATTTGAAAAAAAAATGGAATTAGGCTCATTTGGCAAACAGCAAGGCTGTACAATGCTCTTTCTTCACAAACATTTGCCAACAAGTGAGAAAGATAATATAAAGAATCTTCCATATTCTGCTGCAAACAGTTCAAATCCCCTGTCTGTTTAAGGGGAAGAACATAGCAATGAATTTGTCTTGGATGGTAAAAGAGAACTTTTGGAATGCAAGGCAAAGACAGCATGACCGATGGTCTGAAGAAGCCAAAGGTAATATAGAGATGTTACTTTGACCCTGGATATAGACTATTTCTGAGAAAGCATTCTGGATGTTGGCCAACCCAGTAAAGGTTTCTTCCCTGCAGATGGGCTAGGAGTGTTTCTTCCAAACATATGTTTGTGTACCATAACATTATTTGATTTTCCACTTCAATACTGCTTCAGTACTGCAAATACCTTGTCAAAACTATGTGAAGAAAAGACAGACAGAATTGTGGTTTGCTAATAGTAATACTCACTCATTTTAAGGTGAAGAAAATTACCCTGATCTGTGAAGACCAGTTTGGCACTAATGGGGTTGAATCCCACCACTGCCAAAGAAATGTCATGTTGAATACATGAGAGACCAGAACTATTATCATTGGATCCACTGCAATATCCTAGATAGGTCTGATGGTCAGCAGATGAATGCTCTCATGTCACACCAATGGTGCCCAACAGGTTAAAGTAAAGGAAAGGTTCACACAGATCTGAGTCACTAAACAATTCACCAAATAGAACATGGTCTCAAGAGCATCAAGGGAATATGCACTGCTGCTGGGGGTATGAGATGTCAACATTCACAGATAGACTAGGACTAAACAATGACCACTAACAGAGTTGAGGCTTTGGCCTAGCACCCCAGGACAATTTCTTACTACTTTTTCAGTGTGAACCACAGTATACGAGTGCCCCTTACCCATGATAACGGCCTTTCAAACAAATTATTTTCATGCGTATACACAACTCTCATAGACGGCTGGCAGAATTCTTGAGTCCCCCATAGATCTGATCCTTGAAATGGTACTGACATCAAGCAATGTCTTTCGTCTTTTCCCAGTTAGGGGTCACCACAGTGGATCTCCAGTCTGCAGATTGATTGGCAGTGGTGGTTTTATGGAGTCAAGCTGCCAGCCTGGCATCCAACCTACACAGAAGGCACACACATACACACACACACCTACCTGCATGCCATTAAAACTCACTTGACTGCAAGGAGGACATGTAGACTCTGCACAGAAGGCGCTCCAGCTGAGGATCGAACCTGACAGCCTCTTGCTGTGAGGTGATAATGCTATCTGCTGCACCACAGCAGCCGACTGCACTGGTACTGCAACCACTGCATATTATTGAGTTAGAGACCCATTGCCAGTCTGATTATTGTCTGGATACCCTCAAACTACAGTGAAACTCTTATTTTATAATCAAATAGAATAATAGTGCACAAAACAATCTGGGCAGTTAGAGATAAATACCAACAAAAACTTGTTAACCTGCATAGCTAAATAATACCCTTCCTGCACAAAATGAATAATATATAAGTACGAGCCACAAAAACATAAGAGTCTTAGATTATAAAAATAAGTTAAGGCAGTGACGATGCAAATTAACTATCAAAGGAAAAGATAATTGCACTAAGAGAAACAATAATCAATTACTTAATCAGTTACACAAATAGAATATTTGAGTAAAAACCTCAGCCATCTCTGACAGAATACTGAACCCTTAGCTATGTTAAGTACTAAAATAATTTATAGGTGTACTGAAAAGCAGTAATCTTGCATAAATGCAATTACCTCATTGTCTTCCAGTAGAACTGATTGACTTAATACACTGGTTTCAGCTCAAAATATATACTAGCTATCATTTTCTTACAGAAGCCAGTTTTGTGATGGAATAGCTTTTTTTTTCACATTCAGACCCCAGAAAGAGGCATAGAGGCAGCTTCACATCTTCATACTAAGGACTGCTTTCCCAGTTTTGGTTAGCTACCATTTTGAAGAGTCTTTAAATTGCATTTGTTACCACCCTTTGCTTCCTGATTAAATTTTATGACCTTCTTGCAATTACAAGTAATCAATCAATCCCTTGCATAAAATTGCACTTACTCAATAAAACCACATAATAAAGTTGCAGCTCCTAACGTATTTTCTTCTATAAATAACATGAAGTAGCAAGCACACATATAGTTTCATAGTGAAGTTTTCTGTTACATATTTACAAAGTTTAAATATGGTTACAAATATTATATAGTCTAAATTTAGCAAACAAGCAAAAAAATCATCTAACAGCCAAAAATGGACCAAATAGTAACATAATATAATCAAAAGAAAAAAAAACAATGGTCCAAAACTGTCAATTTATTATACAACAAAGCTTTCAAGTCAACAGACTCTTCTTTAGTGTTAGCTAATATCAACAATCTGTAACCCATTAATATATAACAAGCCAGCTAATAAAATTCAACATAATTAATCACGTTACAATTAAAGATCATACAATTAAAATATATAAAACTATACAGAAAATAAATAATAAAAATGTATTCCTATTTAATAATAATACTTTTATTCCACAAAAAACTATATAAGAACTTTTCACATACTACCTATATTATTTAATCCTTGCGGATGGTTATCCAAAAAATAATTAATTATTTTCGGGATGGCCATCCACCAGGATTAAATATTGCTAATAGTTTGAAACCATTACTAAAAGAGGAACATTCTTATGATACTTAATATTATAATATAGGTAGTTTGTGCAAAGTTCTTCTTATATAGTTTTTTAGAGTATTAAGAATATTAAGAGTAGGGAGGCTATCTGTTTTTAGGAAGGAAGGAAGCTGAGACTGCTCAATATGGTGTTAATGAAGTGACAGAATGAGGTCTTCTGGCATTAAAGTGAATTTTTTGGTGAAGGGTAGTATATGCTTGTGGGCGGGGTTTACGTTGACAGATCCAGTATACTTCTTGGACTCCTGGATTTATCAATGTAACACACAATCTCCCTTCCCCCACTCCCATATACTACACTCCACCATAAAATCTATTTAATGCGAGTGTGCGTTAAGACTTCATTTTGTCACTTCATTAACAATATACCTAGCAGCATCAGTTTCCTTATTTCCTAAAAACAGAGAGACTTTAAGACTTTATTTATTTTCTGGAGAGGGGATAGTAAGCCAAACTATTTCTTAGCAATGTAGCTTGAGTAGATGACAGACAATGTTTCTTCTTTGCCAAGGATTTAGGAGAGTTTCCTCCAAAGGTACCTGAGATTCCCATCCAGCACTGCTAAGGGGCCCCCGTCTGTTCAGGAAAAATCTTGGGATCTTAGGAAAAGCAAGATGGAATTATTGTTTACTAACAGTGATGGACAAGCAGTGCAAAGTGAAGTACTGAGCTGGTCATTAGCGGAAGTTAGAAGATGAACTGTGACTGAGGTGGAAAAGTAACTGGAGAGAACACATAAATGCAGTCCAATAAAGAAAACATATTCACAATTGTATGTGTCTGTGCAGAGGCACACAAACACAAAACTGCAGAGCCTGCTGGAGTAAAGCTTCTCCAGTTAATGTGAAATGTTTGCAAAACAGAAGACATGTCTGACTGTATCTGAGATGAAGATCTGGTTGGTATGAAAAAACTGTTTGAGATTCAAAGGTAGCTACTAGTTATATGGTACAGGGCAGCACTAGCTGCAGAGCACTACCAGCTTAAATGACTTGCTCAGGGTAACCTAATAGGCAAATAGAAGTTGAGGGAATCAAACCCTGGGCTACAAGAGGCAGCTTCTTAACAGTTCATAGATTTAATCCTCTGTGCTTACTGCCAGACTTATGAGATGGCAAATGGCTGCATATCTTAAGAAATGTTGTTTCAAATGAAATGGACAGTATACACTAGCAAAGAAGTCTTTCATGGCATGTTGTCAATCTGTAGATAGAATATTATGTGAGTCAAAGCAACCTTCTGGAAATGCAATTTTATCTTGGTTGAGTTATCTCACAGATGAACTACGAATAGGGATGATTTCTGACAACATGTTTGCCTAGTAAAAGATGAATGCATCACCAGTAAAATGGACTGCATGCGTTGGAGGGATAGTCATGATTTATAATGACTGTCCGAGTCACTTTTTTTGCTGCACTTTTCTACCTTCCTGTATCTGTCAAGTGCTGGTGCTTTGATGACCATTCATTGTTTACTAATGGGTGAGAGCCTGACCATTGCATTATACTCATACAGACACCCACCAACGTATTCCCTACCCATTTCCTTGTACATGTGTCGCTGCAAGCACCCAGAAGTGGGCAGCATGAGAAGATTTCACATGATCACGTAGGCAATATAGCCTCTCAAATAATCCTCCTTCCTTTTAAGCTGTCATGTTTCAGCAGGTCACCAGTACCTCCAATGAACAGAGTGATGGGTTTGCTCATTTCCCCATGATATACCTGCAATCCCATCTTTGAATAAAGAGATAAGCAGGAAGAACCTCAACATTTCTCCCATAGCAGTGGCTCTTCCAGCATCTAGACTGCTAATTGAACCTATTTAGAGAAGCCAGACTAACAGGAAAGAGTGTGTCTGAGGTAAAGTGATGAGTTTCTGATTTAGGAACTGGTCAGGTGAAGAAGGGCTGCCTATTAGGGATAGTGCTATCAAAAATAAGGCAGTCTACCTTGGTATGAACTTTCAGCACCTTGTATGGTAACATATCAGTGCAGTGTGATAGTATCAGTGCAGTGTGATAGTATCAGTAAGATGTGGAAAAGAGCCCTGCTTTAGGAGCAATATGTGTACTGCAATATGTGTACTGCACTAAAGGGTGTTAATACTTGAGCTGATGAGGACTAGACCAGGGCCACACTTTGATGGCTGTTTTTCACTTGGGACAGTGGAAACCTATCCAAGTTGTCATGCATTGTTTGTGACCGTGAATAACCACACCTAGGGTACTGCAAAAGAAATACAACTCCATGAAGTGTGGACAACCTGCAGTTGGCAAAGGTGTTCTGTAACATGGCAGAAGTCACACCTTCATAGCTAGGAAGAACTTTTGAGGAATTGTTGAGGGTGTATAGTGAAATAGGGGAAATAAAGTAGTTAAATAAAACTAAAGTTATGTTGTCACTGCTGCTGATGATATCAAGTCTCCATAAAGGCAGCAGCTGATTATAATGCATAAGGTATAACTATAAATCTAAATGGGATTTTAATGACTGAGAATACGAGCACAGTTAGGAAGCAGAAATCATGTTGTATGTTGTATTTTGTAGATTTCTGTCTCTTTCCTTCCCTGTACTGGTGAGGCTAGGAAGACAGACCTTCTGGATGTTTTGTTAGATGAAGTAATTATTTCTGAACCACTGGATCAATATCTGTAGAGTTAGACAGTGCTTTGCTCAGCAGTGCTACTGTTACTGCAACCTTTATCAGTCAGGACTTCTGTCCATTCCAGGAACTTTGACTTGACATATGAATAATTCTCACTGGGTCACAGCGTACGGCCACTCATTATACTGGCATTAAAACAACGGTTTCCGTTAGCTTTGCTCTGTAACTCAGTTGTATGCAGGAATAAAGAGTGCCCTTGCATCCTGCAGTCCTAATGCTATATCCTAATCTGAATATGAATGAGGCTGCTTTACTCTATTTTACAATGATATGAAAACCTGTTTAACTGAACTGCAAAGGTCATGACTAACCTCATGTAAGTCATCATGGGAGCTGGCAATGTCATGCCGTAAAAGTAGTCTGTGAGTAGCGCTAAGCCAGTTTGATTACATTCCTTTAAAACTCCTTGCAGCCTGCAGAGGCCTTTTACAAATCATGCTCAGTTAAAACTATAAAAAGCAGAATAGGCACTGTAAAGTTTCATGGCCAGCATACAAGAGGAACATGTGAATGGCATAGTCAGCTTTGGTTAGCTTCAGCTCTTACATAGTAAAGCTACTGCAAGTCTGAACATTGAAACAGGATTATTTTCAGTGCCTTATGCCAGCTGTGACATTATCTTTGCATGGGAATATGACTAATTTCACAACAGAGTTAAACATTATTTTAAAACTGACCATAGATGAAACTTGAAGACACCAATAAAGGCAGTCTTCATACCAAAATGATTTGCTGTTTCAGTTCAACTTGGATCCTTGGGGCTTTGTCTTGGAATATGCCCTTATAAACAGAATATTTCCGAATCAGAAGGTCATTCATAGTTACCAAGACTTAAATAAATAATGGCATATGAAAAAATGAATAACCGAGAACATAATGATGGACAAACTTGCTTAAATGGAGTGTTTACCATTTTCTTTACTTACTGGATAAACTCTCGATCCCGACTAACTTGTATCTCCAGTCTTCTTCCCACCACATAACTTCTGAATGTTTGCCAAGTGACTTGTTGAACTGTGCCATTGATTATGAGCCTGAAGCTTGTCGGGAATGATGCCGCCTGCGTGTCTTAATGTGTATGAAAAAAGTTGTCTCCTCATATTTTCATGTTAACTTAAGTGGAGAAAGCAAATACAGGGATATGCAGCTATGTCTGAGTTTACAACATATTTTCAGTTCTGATTAACCCCTAAGGAAACAGTCATTGTTACCATTTTGTTTTTACTAATTTAAATGAAATACTATTGTACCTTTCAGCCTGAATATCATATGTCTCCCAGTTTGCTACAGAATATTATTTCATTTAATAATCTTTTTAAAGCCAAGAACACAGCATCCATGGGACCAGATGACATCCCGGGCTGTGTACTACATGAACTACAATATGAACTGGCACCTCACCTAAGTGTCATGTTTAATCATAGCCTCACCTCAGGTTTCGTGCCCACTGAGTGGCGCAGAGCTACAGTTATCCCAATCCACAAGGGGGGATCCACCTTGGATCCCGGAAACTAACGTCCCATCAGTCTGACAAGCCTTATCTGCAAGGCCATGGAGCGTATTATCATGGAACTTATAAACAAAGACATTGGCAACCTTCAAATACTGGACCCCACCCAGTTTGGGTTTGTGAAGGGCCGATCTTGTCTCCTGAACCTGATTGACTTCTTTGAATCAGTCTCCAGTGCCATGGACAATGGTAAGGTGGTCCACACAGCCTATCTAGACCTTGCCAAGGCCTTTGACACCATCCCCCACTCTGGAATCATAGATAAACTTACTAAGTTGGGCATTAATCCCTATGTCACCCAATGGGTTGCTAAATGGCTTAGTGATAGAACCCACATTGTAAAAGTAGCCGACTCCAAATCCAGCTCCAGACAAGTGACAAGTGGAGTACCTCAGGGTTCAGTCCTGGGGCCGCTCTTGTTTGGCATCTACTTCTCTGAAGTACAGGTCAACACTAAGGGACTCTGGCTAACAAAGTTTGCAGATGACTGCAAACTGGGAGCCATTACTGAATCCCCAAATGATGTGGATACTCTACAAAAGGGCCTTACAGAAACAGATGCTTGGTGCCAGAGCCATGGGCTCAAGCTCAATGCCAAGAAATGTATTGTTATCCCTTTGGGAAAAACATGTATCCATGAATTACCATATAGGTGGCAGTACACTAAACACAGAAAGTGTGATAAGAGACGTAGGGACACAGGTGGACAGTGGTCTCACCTTCAATAACCACATCGCCACAACAGTCAGGAAATCCTTCTGTGTGGCACACCTCATCATGAAGGGCTTTTCATCCAGAAAAAAGGAGGTCATTGTCCCACTGTACTCATCCCTCATTAGACCCATTATAGAATACAATGCCCCATTTGGTATGTACCTCTCAAGACATCTGCAACAACTGGAAAGGCCTCAGAAATACCTCACTAAAAGAATCACAGGCCTAAAGCAGATGCCCTATGCTGACCTTTTAAAGACTCCAGCTATACTCTGTCGCATATCGTCTACTCAGAGGCAATCTCTGCTTAACATACAAGGCCATGTCAAACCCAGAGCTGTTGGACATGCTACACTTAAAGAAATCCCAATCCCTCAGAGCTACACGCTCCAGGGATCTAAACTTGTCATGACAATAAACAAAACATGCTGGAGGGATAGGTTCCTGACCCAGAGACTCCCCAGACTCTGGAATAGATTGCCCATACATGTCAAGCAGAGTGCCTCTTTGGACCTCTTCAAGAGGAACCTTGGCGATTGGATGGGAGAAATTCACCCCAGGGATCACATCAGTCGCCCTGCTAGACAGGGGTCCAGGAAAGTAAATAATGTGGGAAGAAATAGCCAGGGAATTGTTATGGCTAGGCTTGTATAGGCCCTAGGGCTGATAGCCTAGTACCAACCTTTGAACCTATGAACCTTTTGTTTTATTTGCATTTGTAATTTTTGACCAGTAAAGCACTGAACCTCTGGGACCTTATATAGACTCACCCCAGGAGTATTGTATTGTTAACTGACTTGTTTAGGGAGATTGTGAGGGAATCAAACTGTAGACCACAGGAAGCTGCATCGGATACATCAGAGTAGGTAAATAAACAATAATTTATCAGAAAACACCACTCCTTTGTGATGCAACTCACCTAGTTTCAGTGACGTTTCACATTGTTCAACTATGTGTTCACATCAAGGTAAGGTTTTCCCAATGAATCTTCACAGCAATTTGGCATGGTTCTGGAAGTGTAACATAGCTATTCATAATACCGCCTAACTAGTGAGGAAAGGACTTGTACTTTACCCGTGCTCTCTCTTTGTCTGTGCTTGTGTGGCCATGATGTTACCATCTATAAGCGGCAGAGAGGATGGAATACACAGCCCCCCTATGTGAGGTGTAGGCTTGGGGGGGGGCTTACATCCTGTACAAAGAACATTTTTTGGTTGCTATAGAGATGCGGAAGTTGCTTCAGGCTTTCTTTTGTTTTGGAAGAACGTTAGCATTTGTTGTATTGCCATGTTGGGTGGCTTATACATTTCATGACTTGGTTCCATGGGGATGACATCCATTGGTACATTATGCAATCTGATGAATTGGATCCAGTTTCTATATCCTGAAGCCAAATGACAACCATACATCGCATCTTTCCTCTCTTTCAGGATCAAACTCTAGTGCCCCCCCAATAAGTGGGCCCTGAAAAAATGAGAACAGGAACCTTCCATTCACTAATACATGCTTCATCAGTTCTGACTTATTTCTTTGCCTTTATTCATTTGTTTTGCTAAGCAGAGGTATATCTGGAATTGCCTATTACCATAGAAGCCCACATGTTGGGTACTATTGTTTAGTTCACAACAGAACTTTGTAGATAGAAATAAAACTAGAGATTGGACTAAGTGATATGAGAATTTCAAAAGTCACAAATCCATTTGTCTCTTAGATGGAATCTTCCATCTGACTGAATTAAATGTGTTACTGAATGGTGTCAGGCCAGAACATGTGCTAGATCAGAACACGTTTTCTTATTTATAACTCTGAAGGCAATATTTAATTGGTTGTGAGTTGCATGATCACTGAAGTTCTTGAAAGTTACGTCATACTAGATGGTGCTGCCCTGCTGTGAGTGATGGGAGTATAACCAGGTCTTTGGAAATGTTGATCTGACTGAATCATCCTTTAGTCCATGTGTTCTACTTGTTCTATTCTTTATTTACCTGAGAATTTTAATGTCTCAATTGCTGAAAGCCCAATACAATATTAAAGTTATCCATCCTAATATAATTTTCCTATAAGCAAGAAACACAACATTGCATTCCAAATTTTTTTTTAAATTCTAAGGTAAGTATATGGAACAGGATAGCCACAAATATGAAATTATCATTCAGGTCCTATAACCTGCCCAGTGGTGGGACAAGCAATTAGTCATGGAGCACAGTTACAACTGTTCACTTCCATTTTCACCAGGGAAGATGAGATTTCCAACAAAAGTTTCTCTAGTCTCTTTAGTACTTATAGGTCTGTTCATCAACTTGAGATTCACTGACTCACAAATAAACAATCAAACCATTTGAGATGCAGAAATAAAGAAAAAAGGGTGCATATGTGTCTGATTATATGTGTGTTTATATATATATATATATATATATATATATATATATATATATATATATATATATATATATATGTTCAGGTTGGTACTAGGCTAACCTAGCCATAACAATTCCCTGGATATTTCTTCCCACAATATTTACTTCCCTGGACTCCTGTCTAGCAGGGTGACTGACATAATCCCCGGGGTGAATTTCCTATCTCCCATCCAATCATCAAGGTTCCTTTTGAAGAGGTCCAAGGAGGCGCTCTGCTTGACATGTATGGGCAGTCTATTCCAGAGTATGGGGAGTCTCTGGGTCAGGAACCTATCCCTCCAGCATGTTTTGTTCATTGTGATGACAAGGTTTAGATCCCTGGAGCGTGTGGCTCTGAGGGATTGGGATTCCTTTAAGTGGACTATGTCCAACAGCTCAGGGTTTGACATGGCTTTGTATGTTAAGCAGAGATCGCCTCTGAGTAGACGATATGCTACATAGTATAGCTGGAGTTTTTTTAGAAGGTCAGCACAGGGCATCTGCTTTAGGCCTGTGATTCTTTTAGTGAGGTATTTCTGCAGCCTTTCCAGCTTTTGCAGATGTCTTGTGAGGTACATAACAAACGGGGCATTGTACTCTATAATGGGTCTAATGAGGGATGAGTACAGTGGGACAATGACCTCCTTTTTTCTGGATGAAAAGCCCTTAGTGATGTGGTGCCCACCTGTGTCCCTAAGTCTCTCATCGCACTTTCAGTGTTTAGTGTACTGCCACCTATGTGGTAATTCATGGGTACATGGTTTTTCCCAAAGGGGATAACTATACATTTCTTGGCATTAAGCTTCAGCCCATGGCTCTAGCACCAAGCAACAGTTTCTGTAAGGCCCTTTTGTAGAATATCCACATCATTTGGGGATTCAAGAATGGCTCCCAGTTTGCAACCATCTGCGAACTTTGTTAGCCAGAGTCCCTTAGAAGTAGATGCCAAACAAGAGCAGTCCCAGGACTGAACCCTGAAGTACTCCACTTGTCACTTGTCTGGAGCTGGATTTGGAGTTGGCTACTTTTACAGTCTGGTTTCTGTCAGTAAGCCAGTTGTGTGTGTGTGTGTGTGTGTGTGTGTGTGTGTGTGTGTGTGTGTGTGTGTGTGTGTGTGTGTGTGTGTGTGTGTGTGTGTGTGTGTGTGTGCACTTGTGGTTGTGGATATAATCCTAGCAACACCCACAACTATTTTAAATTATATCTCTTTTGTTGTATTTCTTCAGTACAGTTTCCTTTCTTAAAACGGCTTTTGGGGAAATTGAATCACTGACTTGTGATTTACTTGTGATTCAATGTCTAGTAGGTTAAATGATAGGCCAGCTTTTGTCATTAGTCACAGCTCTTTCATTAGCTTTCTTCTGTAAGATACTCCAGAATACAGGAACTACTTCTCCATAAAAAGTTAACTGTACCTCACATACTGCGCTGACATGTACATTTTCTAACATATAAACATGTCAACTCCCCATCTTTCCAGCAATAATTTTAAATTTAATCAGACTCCAAATCCATTGAATGCTAAAAATTCCTACCCAGTCACTATCATTACAAGACATATAAAACCTGAAAAGTAATCTAAAGAATTTTTCTTACTGAAACAGAAACTGTAATACCACCAATTGTTGTCAGACATCAGTCTTAATGATCAGAAATGTCACAAAAGCAAGTATTTTTGACAACTTATGGGAAAATTATATATCATTTATATGTAATCATTACACTCTTTGAGGCCCACTTCTGGTTATACTCAAAAGCCATGTAGGGAGTTTGAGGAGACGGTCTAAGTTTGTCTGGATTTTTGCATGTGGCTATTGTCTACCTGTGCATACTTCCATTATTTACCACATCCACTTTTTCTCTGTGTTCTCTAGAGATATGTACATTACCAAGTAACCCATTATTTTTGTTCATGCATCTTGAATACTTCTGGAGGTAATTTCTATACTTGTCTTAAGACAAACTCAGATGTCTGCAGATAGACCATAAAATACTCAGTTTAACTCAACTGGGTGAAAACAATGTTTACTGTTACTTTATGTATTAATATGTATTGATGCAGGTTAACATTATTCAACTAACTAGAATTATACAAATAAATCAACATAGGTAACATATTCAACCTGGATGCATCCTACCTCGTAGGGAAAAGAAAGAATGTAACAGCTAATAAACAAAATATAATACCAGGATGAATGAAAAGAACACAGAATGATGATGAAGTATGCTGCATTTGTCAGATCATGGTTTAAAACAATTATTAATGAAATGGTCTCTTTCCTGCAGTCAAGCAGCAAAAAAAAACAAAAACTTGCAGCTCTTAAAAAAAAGGTAAAGGAACACCTAGCAAAAGGTTCATAGATTAATACTAAGCTACCTGCCCTTGCAAGCCATTTTAAGCCTAGCCAATTATCCCTTGTGAGACTCAAACCTTGCACCTTGTATTTGTAAGGCAAACACCTTAACCATTAGGCCACCCTCCCATCCCTTAGGTACAGCCTACTCCTAATATTGTGAAAATGGTTAAATCTTAACTACCCAATTGCCAGCACCCACAGAATCTCTGCATTACTAGTTACTAGGTTAATTTGTTGTCTTTTGCTAACTTATTGCTAACTTTGTACACATGTTAAAAATGTGTATTACTTTTAGTGACCTATTTTCTATTGCATTCCATGTTCTACTCTACCTGTGCATACTTCCATTATTTACCACATCCACTTTTTCTCTGTGTACTTCATGTTTCATTATAAATGTTGACTGGCCATTTGGCCAAGGTCATCGCTGAAAAGAGTCTACTGACCAGCAAACTTATCTGGTTATCAAATTGCAATAAATAAATAAAAAATACATGAGGACAAACATAAATACATAAATAAAAGAGCCATCAGACTCAGAAGGCAAAGTTTAGCCTCCAGGAATAGCAAACACTGTTCCAAATAATTCATTCAAGCACTTCACCATTGAGATGCAAAGCACAAGATATAAAAAAAAAACATGTTTTCCCAAAACAGGGTCAGTTTTCAAATTATTTCACAGTTTATGGATGAGGTTGCTGCCACCTTAAATTCCATACAAACTGCCCCCTTGAATATTATCTGCCTATTTTGCCCATTAAGAATAACATTTTAGTAATAAAGTCGAACTTAGTGAGCTATGCCTTGAATCAGGCTATTCACAGGGTTTATCTTAGGTATCTGTTTATGCACTTAGGCTCCTAGGTAAGTGACACTCCAGCAAAAGTAAGTTCCTGGACAAAGGTTCTGTTCCGATGTACAGAACAGTGAATCTTAAAAACAAAATAAACAAAGCACCTAGAAAAGTACTGTCTTTGTAGTATTAATTTGAGGGCAGGACCCTTCTGTACTGGCAAAAAGTTACAAACGTAAGGACATGTATTGGAACTAAGCCTCCTTCTATCAACTACTGTCTCTCTACCAACTGATATAAGGATGACACTGAGTCATTCCCAGCTAAGCATTTGATGCTAAAAAATTACCATTAGAATGTCTTTTCAAATATCAGAAGTTAACCATTTGTAACAAGTGCCCCCATTCTCTGAAAATATCATACTAAATAAATATACAAATAAATATTTTTACAAGAGAAGTCCGGGTTTTTACTGAGCATCTCTGAAAAAAAGACTATTCTTCTCTCAGAACTTCAGTTTTCAGTTATAATTCCAATACCCTGCAGGTTCTGTACAAACATCTTGTGGGTTTTATTATTAATATTGATTTAGTTAGTTTACATGTTTGCGTATTTATGTAATATATTGAGCCTTGCTGGGTAAAGGCGAGAGAATGAGATACTGATCTGTCTTTACTGGTTAAAACAGCCTGTGCTCACTTACAGTACTAGAGTATTTTTTCAAATGGGTGCTTTTTTTGTTTGACAGTCTTGTTTTTTAAGCAACAAATCATTTTTCTTATTGAAAAACTGAAAAAAAAATATGAATGGGATAATTCCCAGGAAGATTTTTAATACAATTTTCCATGACTGCTTGTTGAGTACTAACCCCCTCCTGACCAATTGGCCTATTTTTTCCTTATCACCAGGATGATGGATTACAGGTAGGGTCTGTCATTTACACAACCATTAGGGCAGAAGACTGGCTTGTGGAGCCAAACAGGAGCAAGCATTGAGCTGTCTACACTGGTCATCCCTCACTTCTACAGGGAAGTTGCCAACAAGCAGCTCTGTCCCCTCCCCTCAAGCACAGGAAGTAGCTTTCCTGGTAGGTACCTGAGAGAACACACTTCCTTATGTACTCCTTGAGTGCCTTCCTGACCTCCCCACCCTTGGAGAGACAAGGACAGCATACTCCTTTACCTCTTCCCTTCCCTGCCTGGCTCCTTCTACTCTATGGCAACTATCACAGTGAGGATACTATCCTTGTGCACCGCTGAGCCAGGCCCTAGCAAGAGTTATATGGAAACATTGGAGCCTAAAATAGTGTGCCCTGCATATACAATATGGCATCTATTACATTAATCCAGTCACTTCCATGATAATATACTTAAGAATCTCACAGCCCTCTGCTTCTTATGGTACACCACAAATCATTTGTTGCCCTTCCTATATCCTTTTGCCTGATCTGAGCTGAAATATCAGATACAAGAATGCTTGCCTCCTGAACCTGCTCCATTTCCTTAACTTTCTGATGCTCTGTATGAAGAAATATCATTTTATAATGCAAACAAAAAGGAAATTACTAAGTCTATTCCTTGTGCAAGTAAATGTGAGACTTTAAATGTCCAGTCCATTATTGTAATATTTGTCCCTAGGTCCATGCAATAGACAGTGGAAAGACAGCATGAGCTTAATTGAAGAAACTCAGTTTTCTTAAGCAACCTTTGCAGTATTCATTTTAACACAAACTTAAACACTTGCTAAATTATTTTAGTAAATCAGGCTGAACCTCTACCAGTTAAGAAAACAGCATTCTAAGGAGGATTAACATTTTGTTTAACGTAGCATCTATGGATGCAACTGATGTGCAAGTCACTTAAACAAATTTAATTGTACAGAAAGTTTACTGGCCCTTGTAATGCAGACATTAAATTCTGACTGCTGCAGAATCTTATGGCATGCTTCACTGAAACAAAAATCATGGTGCCAAAATCCTGAAACTGTAGTTTCTTAAAGACAGTATCTTGAAAATGCATAATTTGACCCTGAAACCTGGGCTGAAGAGTATGTTGTGTGTAATGGTGTAGTTAATGGGGGCAAGCCCTCCTATGCCCCCAAGCTCCTGCTTCCTAGTTGCCCTTAATATGAGGTTTTACAACCTCAGGGAATAATGCATGCATTAATCTCTATTGCTATGTCTCAGCATGAGAATAACAACAAGAGTGTGGGGGGGGGGTGCAGACCCGCACGTGGAGGAGTATTTTTTTCCCCTTGCATAGACATGGACTTAGTGGTCTGTAATTCTGACAGTGGCTATACTGCAGCAACAATATGTGCCATTGTTTGTAATCTTTACATTTTTAATACAGTTGCATTTGGGAGCATATTTTTCTTTCTGTATTTATAGTTTCAGGATTTCGGTCACAGGATTTTTTGTTCCAGTTATGTGTGCTGGGAGATTTTGTAGCACTGTCCATTAAATTATTAAAATGTGTCATAAAAGATATGTTAGAAACAAAGTTCATAAGTATTCATATAGTGTTCAGGCCTTATGGCCAGTATGGCAGTCAGATCATATGCTAGACTGCCAACTCATATATCTAAGCTGTTTTTAAAAATAGTTAAGCTTTCAGATCTTAAAGTGATAGGGAATTTGTTCCCGAGTCATACTCTTAACTGATTTAGAAATGTGTTTCTGCGTTTAGTTTTTTTTTTGTAAATGTAAACAAAACTATAATTTGTGTTGTTTTGTTAATGTACATCATTGTATTCATTCCATTTATGTACACATTATTAAATAAAAAGTCTTATTACCTTTCTTGTTAACCAACAGAATGCTAATATTACTCATTCTTATATCTAAACAGGAAGACTGACTCAACTTAAACACATTTCACCAAATTCATGCTGCTTTACAAAATGTGTGTCGTCATGGCTACCACTGGCATTACTCCAAATGTCATATTATTTTCAAATATGTGCAGCTTTACTTTTCTACTGAGTGGTCTATACAGAAATGTGTAAACAATATAGACCCAGTGGCACCATATGACAGGTGAACAAGTTGTGAATTGTAAGTACCACTAAGAGGTCAGGCAATCATTGTACCTTCATATCCATGTTTCACATTTTATGTCCATTGTACAAGCTATCTTGTTAGGATTACTATGTTTAAATCCAGGAAACAAGCTCTTAGAGCTTATATAAGAAACAATACGGCAGGTTGGAATGTAGTTTCTTAAAACAGGATTTGTAAAATATAAATGCCAGTTGTATATAAATAACTTAGTAGCACATACAGTCCTTGCAGCAATATATGCATTGATATTCTTAGCTATTTCACTTAATCCTTTTTGTCCATTAGAACTAATATGATTACAGCCCTTTCTTTTTGACACAGTGTCTTCATAAGCAAATAGCAGTGAGTCTCCTGATACATTTTGAAATCTCAAATAACCCTTTTAGAACCACTTCTAAATGGAATTGGTAAAGTAATTCTGTAGAAAGATATGTGCAATCCATTTAATTCATTTCTTATAAAATAACTGTGTCTGTGTTGGAGAGGCAACAAGGTGTTTGTCATTTTAAGTAAAGGCTACTAAATAATTCATTTGCTTGTGAATTATACCTAAAATGCTGACAAGATTAGACAAAAATGCTCTTTCTTCTCTGCAAGTGATATGCAAAAGCATTAAAGTTGTATCACAGACTGGCAATAAATATTGAACTAGACATTATATTTAAGTTAGTGAAAATAATAGTGCTAAGAGGTAGCACTACTTATTTACCCTTGCAGAGGGGATTGCACGGATGATCTTTCATGGGGGAGGGTCAAACGTTACACTTTTCTAACTTCAGTAAATTCTTTCACCAGCTGTTCAGCCAATGGCGTCTTTTTAGTTACAGGGCTAAATTGGAGGCTCCAGCTCCTGGCTACAAACCTCCTTCTGAATGATATAGTAATGCCTTGATTATTTTTCCTTGTAATACTTCATTTTCTGTCACATCTACCTCTCCCTATTACTGAAAGGGTTACAGAACAAGTTACCTTCACCTCGTTGAATGCAGCATTTAATGCACACTCCACATATATTCATTGCTTTTCCTCTGAATTATTTCCTGTTACTCTATATAGAAGAAGGCTGCAGAGGTGTATGCAGTAAACCAAATAGGGGTCCTAAAAGTTATCTGTGCACGTGGTTAACAGCTCCCCTCTTTATAGTTGCTGTGCCTCTTTTCGGTATTTCCCAGCTCTTACAAGTGCTATTTACACAGTTTACTTTCTTCATGAGGTCTGCTCCTGCGGTGGGAGTGACGGATGCGTTTAAGGTGGAGGTGGGGTTACATCAAGGATCAGCTCTGAGCCCTTTCTTATTTGCAGTGGTGATGGACAGGTTGACAGATGAGATCAGACAGGAGTCCCCGTGGACTATGATGTTTGCAGATGACATTGTGAGCTGAAGTGAGAGTAAGGAACAGGTGGAGGAGACCCTGGAGAGATGGAGATATGCTCTAGAGAGCAGAGGAATGAAGGTCAGCAGGACTAAGACAGAATATATGTGTGTGAATGAGAGGGAGGATAGAAGAATGGTGAGGATGCAAGGAGTAGAGGTGGCGAAGGTGGATGAGTTTAAATTCTTGGGGTCAATAGCTCAGAGTAACGGTGAGTGTGGAAGAGAGGTGAAGAAGAGAGTACAGGCAGGTGTGGGTGGAGAAGAGTGTCAGGAGTGATTTGTGACAGACGAGTACCTGTAAGAGTGAAAGGGAAGGTCTACAAGAGGGTAGTGAGACCAGCTATGTTATATGGGTTGGAGACAGTGGCATTGACAAAAAGGCAGGAGTTTGAGCTGGATGTGGCAGAGTTAAAGATGTTAAGATTTGCACTGGGTATGACGAGGGTGGACAGGATTAAGAATAAGTATATTAGAGTGTCAGCCCAGGTTGGAAGGTTTGGAGACAAAGCCAGAGAGGCAAGATTACGTTGGTTTGGACATGTGCTGAGGAGGGATGCTGAGTATATTGGGAAAAAGATGCTAAGGATGAAGCTACCAGGTAACAGGAAAAGAGGAAGGCCTAAGATAAGGTTTATGGATGTGGTGAGAGAGGACATGCAGGTGGTTCGTGTGACAGAGCAAGATGCAGAGGACAGGAAGAAATGGAAACAGGTGATACGCTGTGGCGACCCCTAATGGGAACAGCCGAAAGAAGATGATGACTTTCTTCATTTAGGTCATCTGATATGATCACCAGTAAATATGTTTTCCATGTTTTTACTAATATAGCATTGTTCTGCTTTCTTTCTACAAATGTAAGATGCTGTTTTCTTAACCATTGCTGCTAAGTTGATTACTAAATATATATATATATATATATATATATATATATATATATATATATATATATATATATACGAATGCTTGCAGATGTCTTCGTTATCTGTAAAAAGTCACATTTTAACTTACAGAACTCCTCCTATATCATTTATATTGACATTTATGTTCACTAATCAACCAGCTTTTAAAGCTTTCTTTTAAATGGGAGCCAGCTACATTCACCCTGGTTTGTATTTCTTCAGTCACTGTGAAGACAGCAATGTTAAACTGGAACCCAGGGTGAAGCTTAGTAATTTACTAAACCTGTAGACAGTTTTCTTTACCTACTTCAATGGTTATCAAATCAAAACGTATTGTGTCCATCTTACATGAGTTATCTGCAGTCCTTCCACCCTGCCTTGGATTATTTGCCACTAGATCCCTAGCTAATCAGTATGATGCCTCACAGTCAGTGAGATATTAGTGAGGCTGATCTAACAGGATCATTGACTGCTGTGAGGAGCCACACCTCTGTTATTCCATTCCTCAGGACAATCATCACCCTTTGATTTTGTTACGTTGACTTTTTATTTTTTTGTTGTTACTTTGAAAACAACTATTATAACATTCCCACTCCACCATAATTGTACCTTGTTGAGTAGATGCAATATTTTTACCTCTTTTTCTTCAGCACATATAAGTACTTAGCACCTCTGTTCTTTCAGTATAACTCTCTTCCTATCCACCTTTGTTTACCAAGTCTCACAGTCCATATATTTTTCTTTTATTTGCTTTCTACTATACTTTATATATGCTGTATTATCCATTTTTAGTGTGTTTTGGTATAGTTTCTCCATTTTTACCTTTGTTGATTAATTGCATTGTAGAGTTGGTCAAAATACTTTACACCCACTGATAGTGCCTAAGGCAAATAGAAACCATACACACACACTAATTAAAATGCAATACATAACTACACCATATTCTAGACAGCCTGAATTTAATTTTCATTAGTTTAATTTAGAGTTCTAGCCTTGCTTCTGTCTCAGGAAGAAAACAGAAAGGAAATTTAGGAACCAGTTCATGTTCTTCCCAGAAGGTGCGCTTGCAGGATGATTTTGCTATAAGCATTTGTGTGCAACATGCATGCTCTATATGCCAGCTATAGGCGTGGATCCCATGTATTCCTGCTATGAGAATATTGATCAATTAATATATTTGTAGCAGAAGGCAGAGGACTGATATTTTGAAGAAAAGCAAACCTCTACAGAATGGGAAGACTAATCTCGGTCTTCCAAGGCAAATCCATATATGCCAAGCATGCATTTCTTTTTTTTTTTTTTTGCAAAACTAAATTTAGTTATTGTTTTGTATATTATAGTAGATGTATGATGCTAATGTTGCTGAGATGCTGGTTGATTTTTGTGCTACCACATGCCACCAAGCCCCTTATAACTTTCATACAAGCAGTATCCAGTCATGAAGTCAGTTTATACCAGCTGTCTTACTACTGTTATGGAGGAAAAACAGTTAAAGAAAAAAAAAACTTTATTATAACTCTGTTACCAGAAGTTAATCTGGTTTCAGAAGCAGTGTCTACTATTCTGATTTTCTCTCTAGGGAATTCTTAGGCTATGGCAATAGATTACATCGTCTTAGAAGAAAGCAGAATTAGTCTATTACTGTATGTTGTACAAACATAACTACAGAGAAAAGCAAAACATATCTGTCACTGAGCTTTACTTTGGGGAAATATCCACAAGTGGGTCTGAACAGTGGTGATAGAAAATATGTTCATCCTATAGAAAATAAGTCTGGATCAATAGGGGTCTTAGTATCTGTTCTTGGGGTTTCTATTGTGTCTATACTTTGGCATAATTTTTATTCTTACTATGAGCTGTGTCATTATCCTGTATGTCTGCTAGCCTCCTCCCCCAGGGTATAGTATAGCATGAGTCATACAAAAATACCACGTGCCTTTGGGGATGATTAACTTACTATTAACAAAATCATTGAGAGACTCTCATTGCTGTGATAATATAAATGTGCTTTTTAATGGCGTCTTTCCTTGTTTGGCATGTGATTAAACTTTACAAGCATATGAAATAAGCGGTAAAGTGAAAATGATGGAATGGTTACTGTCAATCACAGTCTTTCACTTCTTGAGGCTATTAATAAGAGCAAAGAATAATATTGCTTGGTATTTAGATTTTAAAGGGGAGTATTCTGTAATGGAGCTCATTTGATGGGAGATGCATAATTTTGCCAGCGACTCTCGTTTTTTTTAAATCATTTGTCATACTTGTCTTCTGTCTGTATTACCTGCGGACAATGTGTGGGAGTATTATATTAATTTTGTTCTGATTTTTGATGACAATGACAATAACAATAAGTAATGGTGGCCAGTACATGATTAATAATTACCTTCACTTACTTTCTGCCTTTTTAATTACTTTCTTGGTGATGAGTTTTTCAGTCTTTCTAATTTAATTTATATTTTTTAAGTTTGACATTTGGAAATGTTCAGGTTGTTTGAGTATGTGAATTTAATAAGAATATGAATAAAAGTATTCACTTGTTGCTTTTTTTTGGCAGGGGGACATACATTTCTAGTTTTTGGCTATTGTAGCATTTTATTTCAGATGCAAAATGTCCCCTTTTCTTTAAAAAGGCAAATATTTTGCAGCATGACATTATGTAATCACTTTTTATTAAGGAGTAAAACAGCATCTTACATTGTGTGGGCACATATGCTTACATATTTGGTCACTAATGATCTTACAGTATGTTGAACTCAAGTCTAGTGAGACAGACAGCAGTTTCTGTATATGTACTGGGGGGATTTTTGCTAGCATTATTTTTAACATTTTGCTATATTGTTTGTGCATGTGCCTGCTTGGCTAGACACAAGTGAATTAATTTCTTTAGTGCTGGCAGATATTTTTGTTGTTTAGCTTTGCTGAGTTACCCATGACTGCTATTCAATAATACATGTAACTCAGTTCTGAAGTTACAACTGACCAAGTACACTTTGTTAAATGGAGTCTATATTACCAAATCGAAATCTCATTTAAATGAATACAAAATTACCTACACATAAAGAGCGAACTACATAAACATTGAAACACCTAAACACCAAAAAGTTCCACTTTGAATTTTCATGGTTGGCCAACTCTTAGAAACTATAGCGGCTGAAGTCACCATGTTCATTACATACATGCTACTCATGAACAAAATTATCTATGTACATATCCTCATATGTACCACACTTTAGGTAATTAACCTGTTACCAAAATGGTACTTACATGAAAAATGCAGTTCATCCACTTCAGTCTTGTGGGGGACTGCTCCCCCCACACCCCCATAACTATATACCAGCTCCGAGATCGCACGTCAGTGAGGAAAGGACTAACTTTCTGATCTTCACTCTCACTAAGAACACGTCAATCAATGGCATATTTAATGTAAGTCCGTTTAGTTAACAGACTTTTCCATTATGCAAGATACATCCTATTAGGTCATATTCAGTTTATTTACATTTCTCAGCAGCAACCCAGGCTCAAGACTTTGGCCAGCTATTTTAATTTGACAACCTGATTTTCAGTGTTTACTTATTTTGCTATTTACACAGTTCACTATTTATGTGTCGAACTTTTGGTATTCGTTTAAATAAGATTTCGATTTGCTAATATAGACCCATTAAGTGATGGTGTCATAATCTGGATTACTTGGTATCTGTTGCAGTATTGTCATTTAGGGGCATACCTGTTTAATCACAAGCCCTTAACAGCCACCTAAGGCAGCAGTGTTTACAAAGTAACATTACTAATAAGTACAAAGAAGAACCGGTGCAAGTCCCCCAAGACAATGGTTAGCCTTGAATGCAATGGTTTGTACTCACATTTTAAAGAGCAATGCAACTACATGTATTTCAGGCATTAATCAAGACATCAGAAGAAGTGCATGCGCGTCAACTTGTAATGAGTGAATAAATGAGCAAAGTAATTAATAAAACAAACACGCACATTTAATCAATAATATTTGCTGAGGCAAGTGATGAACAGTTATTACCTCATACTGAGGGTATGAGCCTAGCACTGGGTGTCTTACCTGTTCATCGCACAATTTAGCATGTCTTAAGGCACTTTCAAATGACATTATTTTTTATTCTTCTTTTGATTATGCATTCATATTGTGAAGTTACCTATTTTAGACTCTCCTTACAGCCGTGATTTGTTTCTATTTTTCTACTCCATATATTTGCTGTGGTATGGATATACAGCAGTGCTTAATAATACTCCTGCTTCTATTTTTTATGGGATGCCTAATATTAGGAACTTGCTGTTGGGATATTCATCCTGTTTTTGGGACCTCCAGTTTATTTCAACATTAGAAAGGCATACTGGTTAGTAGACTAGCAGTGCTAACCTTATGTCTATATTTATCTGTCTATGTGTATATGCTTTTGCATTTTGCAGACCATATACTGGTCCTACTGAGCAAACCCATTTTCAGAGCAGACATAAGAAAGTATTACTTACCTAGGGATGCAGACAGTAGCATTTAACAATATGCAAAAAGTCATATGGCATAAATATACTATACAAGTGGGGCTATATCACTTTGTCGAATCACTTAGGATCTAACTCCTATTTACCAAACACCTACTTATCGAAGCTGACAATCATTGAATGGAGTTTTCAATGAAAGTTTTCCTAGGGCAAACCAATGGTAGGCCAACCTAGTGGCCATGAACAAAATCCTAAATCTTTACACCTACACAGATGGGGGGGCTATGCCCCGCATCCTCCCAATGTGGGGCTGTGCTCCCCACAGCCCCCTAACTAAATATACCAACTCCGAGATTGCACTGACAAATTCCAGATGGAGAGCAACTGCTGATTTGCCCTAGGAAAACTTTTCTTAAAACTCCAGTCGACGATTGGCAGCTTCAATAAATAGGTGATTCGACAAAGTGATATCGACTCTATACAAGTAGCCTGACATTTGCAAAGTATATATATAAAAAGACAATATATAGTGATAGCCTAGGAATGTTAACTGCTGGCACCATTCAGTAATAGAAAAAATACAATGTGATTACAAATAAAAAGGTTATGAAACATAAGTATCATGGACAATACAATTTGATTCTAGGTGTGTGTATATGTGTTTGTGTGTATAATCTTGTATTTTGTTGGAGAACCATCCAGAGGTGATTGTGTTCTGTAGCTCTCTACAAAGCTGAATTATAGGAGTTTAGCCCCTACAATCCAACCCAAAATAAAAGTTCAGAAATGACATGCTTAACCCCCCTCCAAAAAATTGCTGTTTAGCAAACTACATAGCAAATAGCCATAAATCATGATTCCAGTGCATCTCAGTGCACAAAGTAAATGAATAATGTTTAAAAAGTCTCCTAGATCCATGTTAAATTAGATAAGATAGGTATTGAAAATGAACAGAAAGCTGTATCTGTGCACGTGCATGTACATGTAGATGTTTCTAAATATTGAGCATGGTTGCATACTTAAACGCATTTACAGTGTAACCAGCAAAGGTCTTGAAAACAGAAAATAGAGATGTATCCATACTTTGTCCTAATTAGACTCATTAGTGTGTCAAAGATGGCTTTTAGCCTTCTGAGGGGTGAAAGAGCTATGCTTAGCCTTTTTTGCTGTATTTACTTGATCTTTCCTTGAGTCTATCATGATTAAGAATAGTAAGGCCTGCCTGACTCCAGTTCTATATAGCATTTATTGTATTTACTGAAACTGATGTCCATTAGAAAGATGATGACAGTAGTATTGCAGACTAGTAGAACCCCCCCCTTAAATCCTAGGGATGACCTCTTTCCACTGATGTCATCACTCCAAGCTTTCACAGGTCATCCCTCATCTTTCCCTTTCTCACTCTGTATATCATGGCTGAGTAATATTTGTGCATTTAGTTGAGATAAGCTTTTTGTACTGCTTGTAAAGCATGCTAAGTTTTTCAAAGGTACATCCAACATGCTTGTTTCTAAATCCCTTGTCAAACCCATGTTCCTCTGTCAGTAATCCCTTAACACTTGCAGTTTTTTTTTTTATCTTATGTCTCAAATCAATTTTTCTACCAAGTTTATTGTGCCATGATGGATGCTGTTGTCCCTTTGAGATGCACAGTGATGCAATGGTTGCCACCTTTACTACTGTCTGTAAGAAATGCATTTGATCTCTCCAAATCCATTTGCACTCAAAGACAAGGCTGCATTGGACAAAGTCTCTCCTAAAATGGCCGTACACATAACCTTTGCTCTTTACTATTATGGCTCAGTTTGTAGCTGAAAACAGTCACCAAGGATCAGACCATCAGAATGTATATAGTTTTCAGAGCACACTCATGTCAATAATCTATCATTTATTAGGA
This sequence comes from Protopterus annectens, assembly GCF_019279795.1. Classification (NCBI taxonomy): domain Eukaryota; kingdom Metazoa; phylum Chordata; order Ceratodontiformes; family Protopteridae; genus Protopterus; species Protopterus annectens. The sequence goes on along the minus strand of NC_056741.1, from coordinate 1,273,077,217 downwards.
AAAGTTATTGTCTGGTTTAACTTCAAGCCTAAAAACTCAGCTGTACTGCCAAGATGTACCTTACCAAAAGGGTGATTAGTGTTCAGCATTGATCTTTGGTAGAATTACTCCTGTGAGAGTTCTGTAACTAACTTCACTACAGCCTTGCATTCAGACACAAAGCTCAAAGAAACTTGCCATATTTTTTGACAGTACAGAATAGCAAGATCAGCAAACTGTAAATTTAATAAGTAATTTATTTGTTCAAGGCTTAAAATTCAGGGGTGTGAAGCCACAGCATTTTGCAGAAGTTGTTATTTTTCATATTGACATGTCACATTTCATGCACATTTAAGGCTTTCAAGCAAAGAATTTTAGAAGAGGAATCCATTGCACAGAAATGTAAGCTATAGCAAATAAGAGGTAAGCAGAAACCGTATCATTACAAATAAAATCTCAGAGCATTCCTGCGTGTATATTTTTTATTTATTATGTGTTTTTTTCTGCTGAGAATAGCACTGTGAACTGTTTGCAGTAGCTAGATTTCAAAATAATATGGTTGTGACGTGTAAAATGTTATGCAATACATGAGTACCTGAAAGTATATAGGCATTTGGCAAAACAGTATAATTTGCCAATGAAATGTATGTTTTAGAATATTGTAAAGCAGAGTTGGTGCTTGATTTTATCTTCATCATGTGGGCATATGAGGAGGATGTACTGATCGCAACGGACTGAGAGAAGAGATTACGTTATTGTACTTAAGTGACAAAAAGAGAAGCAGAGTCGTCAGTCAGACCAGAAAGTGAAGAGACAAGACAACAATTCTTAGTCTGCTAAGGTAATATTTAGAAAGTACACCAAGACAGTGTGTTGGAGAAGCATGCTGCTGGAATCTGCTGTGGGAGCACCGATAGAGTAAGGTATCAGCACTGGTTGGATTAGTGAAGGAAAAGTAAAAGTCAAGGCTGGAAAGGGCTAGCTGTTCAGGAACTTATTGCAACAACTGGACACATGCACATACTTGGAAGTCTGGGGTCTTTTTCTGTTATGTAATATCATTGTGGATATATTTATACTGCACAGTGAGCTAACTAGGAAAGAGGACAAATGAATAATAGTTAAATAATATGAGTAAACAGTATAGTTGGGGGTTGGTATAATGGTTAAGATATTTACCTCACAGACATAAGATACAGCATTTGCGTCTTACCTTTTAAAGGGAAATTGGCTGGGCTAAAATGGCCCACAACTATAAGCTAGCCTACTCCTTACCCTATGGACCAAAAGCTAGTGACTGAAAATTTTATAAGGTAATGGGTTAGGTAGTATGACATGATAGCAGAAAGAGAGAGAGTGAAGCAGTAGTAGACAGCCAGCCTCCTTTTCACTACTTGCCTGATCACAACCTGCACTCTTCTGCTCGGTTCTCTTCTCATTTTTGCCCTTCTGTTTGTTTTGCATGTGCATCTCTCTATTATCATATGTTGTTATGACTTCTTAAATACTGCTGCATGTGCAATTCTTTGTTCGTAATCATAGTACTTATGTAGCCTATTTACTCAGAATGCTCGTTCATGAATGTATTGTTCACATTGTTTGCATATTCCTTAATTGTGTTTTACAGTACACTGTACTTCAATGTAGATTTTTTTCTAAGTTTGCTCTATAAATGATTCATGCCCAGTTGCAATATCCTGGTCAGAAAACAAAATACTGCGATGGTGGTGCTGCGGTAGCGTTGTTGCCTCACAGTTAGACGTTGCCCGTTCGATCCTCAGTTAGAGCGTCTTCTGTGTGGCGACACGCGTGAACGGGCATTCCTTCATGGAAGGTTGTGCATTAGGTCCAGCAAGCCAGCACGTAAAACTCTATTGCCAATCACTAGTGGACCGGAGTTCCGCTGTGGCGACCCCTAACCGGGAAAAGCCAAAAGACACAAACAAACATGTACAATCAGAAAGAAGTACTTTAGTAACAAATGTACTAATGGAATTGATGTGAAGCTTGACCCCCTACACTGCAGGAGAAGTCTGCTAATAAAACAATAACCCATGGCTTGGTGTGAGTAATGCTGGATTTACCCATGGTTGGTGTGGTTTGATCATGAGGCAAAGTCTGAATGACCAAACAAAGCCAACAGTAGATAAATCCAGCATTACCCACATCCAACCATGGGTTATTGCTATTATACAATGACATTATTTATGAAAAAAGTTACTTATTTTTCTTAAATAATGCCCCTGTATGTGGGTGGTTTGCTGCTCTTCCACATTTTTCACTGGTATCATTGATGTACTCCACATGTGTATGGGACTTTCATTCCCACAGTTACGCAGTACATCTGTGCTGTGTAAAGGAAGCAATGGAGAAAGGAAGATCTCTGTTGCTTTTTTTTTTTTTTTTATTATTATTAAAAAAATGAAATCAGGAGACTTTCAACGTATGGGAGAGACAATATACAGAAAAAGTAATTTTCCGTTATCGGGGCAACAGTTCTAATGAGTGCTTGAAATGTTTTATTAGGAGAGAGTAAAAGGTCCACTGAAATCTCTGCTTCTTGTTAAAAATGAAATGTTGTTTCTTCTTTATCTGCGATCTACAAACCTGTCTTCCTGCAGTTTCAGAGAAGTGATTAATGACTCAGACTTTTTTTTTCCTTATGAAATGAACTGGGAAAATCGGTGATACTAATAAAGTACCATTAACATGAAAACCTGAAAAAAATATAAGCTAAGTCACAACCTTGAGAGGTGTAGTTATTATTTAAGTAGAATGAATCCCCTTTTCTCACAAAACTGCCAGTTTTTGAAGGCGCAAAACAAAACAAAATTTGAGATGAAGCCAGGGACGTGGCAGGTATGGCATTAGTGTGTTAATTTTACCCTTGTTTACTTGTCCAATTATTTTAGCCTTTATCCAGATTGTGTTGATATTTCTTTTTAGACAGCACCTTCCCCAAACTGTGCCAGGGTGCAGAAATCAACTGAATGACACCCAAATACTACCGAGGATACAAATGAGTAACCGTATACGCAGTCAAACACACACATCGTGCAAAAAGACGTCTGCACCTTTTGGTTTGGCAAAGATAGTTTTTGTGTCATTTAGCAGGAAAAAGGATGTCAAAACGCAAGGCAGTTATGGATAGCATGACTTACTAGTTTAAGCTACTGTTTTAACAAAACTCTTCAGTTCTATGCCTACATACCTCTCAACCTTCAAACTGTGATGTTAGAAAAAAGTGCAATGCCGGGCAAAATTCCACCACAGAAATGCCATTTACTTTTGCTTCATAAATGTAGTCTGTCTGCTAATACGGTGGGTACAACATAACATCAATCGCCGCCTTTCAAGACGGTGTGGTGTAAAAAGGAAATATCACAGACTTTTTGTGCTATGCATGGCTAGATTTATGACAAGAGTGGCAATACCAAACACTTATTCTGTTAACCCTTTTTTGCTGGAAAAAAAGAAAGTAGGCACTGCCAGCCCCAACAAATAAGGAAAACTCTCATATCAGAGAGCACAATGCTACAATATGTTTATAATTCACTTACACAGCAAGCACTTTACAACAGCTGTTTTCAGTGTTTTGTACGCGGTTCCATACAACAGGCTGCAAACTGAAGCAAATCTAGCATAGTTACTTGAAAGTCCTTTGCACAAATGGAACACTTCTAAAAGCGAGCCAGGCAACTATATAGACATAAGTATACTTCTCAACTGCCTAGCATAAGGAATCTGGACAAATATTATAATAAAACATTCCAAGCGCTCATTACAACTGTTGCCCCGATAACGGGAAAAGTACCACAGAAAATATAATGATATTCAGGTACAATTCTCTACTTTTGTATAACGTACATGATTATTTTTGTATTTTTCTCCATCCCATTTGTCTCATTCTTTTGGAGTCACCCATTTTTTAAACTTTATTTTTTGTTTAAATAAAAAAGTAGAGTTTCTGTAGCATATAAGACTTTAAAAATAATAATCCGCCAAAAGATGCAGACTCCAGACAGGAAGCCAGATATGGTGATAATACAAAAACCCGCCACGGAGGAACAATTCTAATATTTATTTAGGCTCTCAACTTTATGATAAGCTTTCATCCAAGAGACTTTATCATATGGTGTTTTTTGTATTACCACTGTGTCTAGAGTTGGTTGTCTATTCCATTGGGGGTTTATTGTTTTAAAGTTTTAAGTGTTTATTTTTTCTTTTTCCAACTTTGGTCCTCTGTATTCTGTTATTCTGTTACTTGTTTTGGTTTCCATAGCATATATTAATAGAAGAAAGTCTGGGCAACTGGACTTTTTTCCACTGGTATATGCTTGGTTTACAATGAGCATGCTACTTAGGCTGACCAGTCAACTTTCTCATTTTTGAATGTTAATGGCCAGTCATTGTGTAGTAGGCCATTAAATAATGCTAATGCTTTGAGTACAGCTGCAGCATATGAGATGTTCAATGGATGAATTGTCTCGTCCAAATAGCACATATTCTATAGCTACCACATCAGAACAGTTTAATGGTACTTGTAAGATCTGCAAAGATGTACAAATGGTACAATAATTACTGTATCATAAAAAACCTAAATGTTTGGATGCATGCCATCACCTTTTAGGTGCTAAGGCGGTATTATGCCTACATTAGAACCCTATCATGAAGAACTGGAAATGAATGTGAGTGACATAAAAGAAATGGGGGTTCACTACAGGCACATGAGACCCAAGTCCTCAAAAAACACTGTCTTGAAGCCTGGGGCTCAAGTGCCTTGTAGATTAGCTAAGATGCTGCTCATGTTCAAACTTGAATACAAATTCAGGCAAGTAACTGTGGGGAGGGAGAGATGCTCTTGCTCAAACCTGAACATGCATTTGAGCAATCAGCTGTGGAA